>NW_007257629.1:148344-153316 GCF_000164805.1 Carlito syrichta | reverse complement strand
CCGGCCACTGCAGCCTCGACCTGCTGGGCTCCGGCAATCCTTCCACCTCAGCCTTCCAAGTAGCTGGAACTACAGCCGTGCGCTACCACACCCGGATAATTTTTGATTTATTGTAGAGATGAGGTCTTGTCAAGTTGCCCAGGCGGGTCTCGAACCCGCGGGCTCAGGCAATCCACTCACCTCAGTCTCCCAAAGGCGCGGGATTACAGGCTGAGCCACCGGGCCCAGCAGAATCAGTATTTTTATGAGGTGCTTTCTTTCTGAATAAATCTGCCGATATAATGCAATGTCAATCAAAAGCCTTGGTAGTCAAACAGATTTTTTTCATAACCGCTTCCTTCTTCATCTATTCCAATGATCCTTCAATCTCTGCTATCTTCTAATGAAAGACCAGATCTATTAGTAAGGTCAATTTCTTGGCTGTTTTTCTGATCTAGTTATCTAATCTTTTGCTAACTGCACGTTACTTTAAAAAATGATTTACCAGCCAACAAAGCTATTTCTCTTCTCTTTATTTCCTTTTTCAGAACTTTCTTCTCATATACTTGCCTCTGCCTGTGTTGTGACCTGGCTGTACTTAGCTTTGATTCTTTAAATCCAATAAAATGAAAATTTGAGAACACTAAAACATAGAAACAACCCAACAGTTGAAGGCTGTTCCTCAATTGGAATCTGTCTGATATTTTTCCCATGATTAGTCTGGAGTTCGGAGAGAAAGACTATAGAGGTAAAGTGGCATTTTAAAATTTGTATCTATTTACTTGTCTATTTATTTTTTGAGTTGGAGTTTTACTTTGTTGCCCAGGTCAGAGTGCAGTGGCACACTTACAACTACTGCAGCCTCTACCTGCTGGACTAGGTGATCCTTCCACCTCAGCCTTCCAGGTAACTAGAACTACAGGCATGCACCACCACACCTGGCTAATATTTTTTTTTTTTTTGAGTTGGAGTCTCACTCTGTTTCCCAGACTGGAGTGTAGTGGCCGCTTCCGGCCACCGCAGCCTCGACCCGCTGGCCTCCGGCGATCCTTCCGCCTCGGCCTTCCAAGTAGCCGGAATTACAGGCGCACGCTACCACGCCCGGCTGATTTTTTGATTTATTGTAGAGATGAGGTCTCGCTGCCCAGGCGGGTCTCGAACCCGTGGGCTCAGGCAATCCACTCACCTCAGCCTCCCAAAGGCGCGGGATTACAGGCTGAGCCACCGCCTGGCTAATATTTTAAAAAATATTTATTGTAGGGATGAGGTCTCACCAAGTTGCCCGGGCTGGTCTCTAACCCCTGGACTTGGGCAATCCTCTTACCTAGGCCTCCCAAAGTGCTGGGATTACAAGCTTGAGCCACCATGTCCAGCCAGAAGTGGCATTTTTAAAATCACATCATGTCGAGGGTACCATACTCTGTTGACTAGTATCCCTGCCCCAAATTCATGTCTACGTGAAACCTCAAAATGTGACCTTATTTGGAAATAGGGTTGTTGCGAATATAATGAAGTTAAGATGATATGGAGTAGGGTGGGCTCTGACCTAATGACTGGTGTCTTTATATGAGGAGAAAAGAGAGACACAGAGACAGACACACAGGGAGAACACCATGTAATGACAGAGGCAGAGATTGGAACGAGGCTGCCACAAACCAAGAGGCAGGCAAACACCAGAGGCTAGCAGAAAGGTCTGGAACAGGTTATTTTACCTCCAAGAGGGAACCAACCTTGCCTACTCCTTGATTTCAGACTTCTGCCCTCCAGAGTGGTGAGAGAGTAAAATTTCTGCTGTTTTAAGCCATCAAATTTGTTAACTTGTAATGGCAAGTTTGTGCCATCACATGTCATGACAGCCCCAGGAAGCTACGAGAGGTGTATGCTATCAATATGATTCATCACTGTTCATACCAACCTTGGTCTCCTCCTGGTCGATGGAGTGTTTATCAGGTTTCTCTTTGCTGCAAAGTCACTATTCTCCCCCTTTTCACACTGTGCTCATTAGAAGAAAATCACTGTGTACAGCTCACCTTTAAGAAGTGAGGAGTTGGCAGGGCACAGTGGCTCACGCCTATAATCCCAGCACTTTGGGAGGCTGAGGCAAGAGGATTACCTGAGACCACGGGTTCGAGACCTGCCTGAGCAACTTGGCGAGACCTCATCTCTACAATAAATCAAAAACTTAGCCAGTTGTGGTGGCATGTATCTGTAGTTCCAGCTATTTGGAAGGCTGAGGCGGAAGGATCGCCGGAGCCCAGCAGGTCGAGGCTGCGGTGGCCGGGAGCGGCCACTGCACTCCAGTCTGGGCGACAGAGTGAGACTCTAACTCAAAAAATAAAAAAATAAATCAAGAAAATCAGCCAGGTGTGGTGGCGCGTATCTGTAGTTCCAGCTATTTGAAAGACTGAGGCAGAAGGATCACCTGAGCCCAGCAGATAAAGGCTATAATGGTAGTGAGCCTGCCACTGTACTTCAGCCTAGGCATCAGAGTGAGACTCCAACTCAAAAAAAGTGAGGAGCTATGCTCCACATCATGGAGATTTTATTTGTTGCTATTGTGAAAGAGATTTACTTTTTTTTGATTCAGAGTCTCACTCTGTCACTCAGGCTGGAGTGCAGTGGCACGATCATGGCTTACGGTATCCTTGACCTCCTGGGCTTAGTTGATCCTTCTGCCTCAGCCTCCTGAGTAGTTAGGACTACAGATGCATGCCACTACACCCAACTAATTTTTAAATTTTTTGTAGAGATGAGGTGTTGCTATATTGCCTAGGTTGGTCTCGAACTCCTGGACTCAAGCAATCCTCCTGCCTTGGCCTCCCAAAGTGCTGGGATTACAGAAGTGAGGCACTACACTTGACCTAAGATTTTTTCTTTTAGCATCTTCATATATAGTATTGCTGATATAAAGGACTGTGGTTCTAGAAGAACTTGTATGCAGCAACTTTATTAAACCCTTTTTTTTTTTAAGTCAGAACCTCACTCTGTCACCCAGGCTGGAGTGTAGTGGCACACTCATGGTGACCGCAACCTCTACCTGCTGGACTCAGGCAATCCTTCCACTTCAGTCTTCCAACTAGCTGGAACTACAGGCATGTGCCACCATGCCCAGCTAATTTGTTTGTTTATTTATTTATTTAAATAGATGAGGTCTCACCAAATTGCCCAGGCTTGTCTTGAACCTGTGGGCTCAGGCAATCCTCTCACCTCAGCCTCCAAAAGTGCTGGGATTATAGGCATGAACCACAGCACCAGGAGCCTTGTATCAATTCTGTTAGCTTTCTTTTCCCACTTTATGTGGATTGTCTGGAATTATAACTGCAAGTAGTGCTTTTGCCTCTTCTTTCCCAAAGTTTATACCTCACATTTTCTTTTCATGTCTTATTACATTGGTCAAGACTTCCAGAGGACTATTAAAGAATAGTGATTGAGGCCAGGTGTGGAGTCAGTCAAGTCTTCTCCCAGTTTTTTTGCTGTTAGTTTGGAGCTAGAAGAGAAGGGGGAAGGGTTTTACTTTCTGGTTTAACAGGTGGGAAAGATAGGAATGAGCCACTCCCACGTGCACAGGCAGAGAGGGGCTGCCGACAAGGGAAGAATAAAACCAAGGAGAGAATCGCATGGGGTGGGGACAACAGGAGGGGGAGAGAGATGATGACGGGGAGAACACTAATGATCTTGTTTGTAAACCCCTGAATCCAAACTTCCTGGTTATGTGAGCCAACACATTTCTGTTCTCCGTCTTCTCTGATTGCATTGGGTCACTTACCACAAGGAATTTTGACTATTACAGAATCACTCTTGTCCTGGTAGCTAGCATTTGTCAGGGAATGACTGTGCGCCAGGCCGAGGGCCTGTGGTACTGACTCCTGTCCTTTACCTACACAATCCCCGTCTTCAAAACTGGCGATAGAGATATGATTTGGAATTTACAGAAGAGACTGAGGTTCTAGAAGGCAAGCGTTTGCCCGTGCTCTTCCAGGTAGAAACCGGCAAGTGTCTGCCGAACCAGTTTGCCTGATGCTCACAAGCCTCTCTTTTACACCAGGATGATGGATAAGCATCCAAGAAGCCCAGCGAGCACCGACCGTGCTACTCAGAAAATGTGAGCTTGTTGCTCTATGCTGGAGTGCGGTGGAACCTCACTGCTGCCGCAGCCTCGACCTGCGGGCCAACATGCCTGGCTAATTTGTTGATTTATTGTAGAGACAAGGTCTCGCCAGGTTGCCCATTGCCCAGGCTGATCTCAAACCCCTGGACTTAGGCATTCCTCTCCCCTTGGTCTCCCAGAGTGCTGGGATTACAGGCATGAGCCACGGCGCCCGTTTTTTTGTCTTTTGAGTCGAAGTCTCACTCTGTCGCCCAGGCTGGAGTGCGGTGGCACGCTCGCGGCCACCGCTGCCTCGACCAGCTGGGCCCAGGCGATCCTTCCGCCCCAGCCTTCCAAGTAGCTGGTACTCCAGGCGCACGCCACCACGCCCGGCTAATTTTTCTTGATTTATTGTAGAGACGAGGGGTCGCCAAGTTGCCCAGGCAGGTCTCGAACCTTGGGCTGAGGCAATCCTCTCGTCTCCCCCTCCCAAAGTGTTGGGATTACAGGGGTGAGCCACCGCGCCCGGCTATCCTGTAGACTCTAAGTCCTCTAGTGGAACAGCCCGGTGGGCGGAAAGGCGTTATGTAAAATCCAAACCAGTATCAAAGCGCGTGCTGCGCGCAACCTGCGGAGCATCGAGCACCAAAGCGCCGGACAGCCGGTGGGCTCGAGGATTCTGGGTCCGTCCATGCCACCCCCTTCAGAACTTGAAGCCCCCAGGGGAGGCGCAGAGCCGGGCGAGCCCCGGCGCCTGCAGCTTGCGGGACCCAGCCCCGGAGCGCTTTCCGTTCGTCTCGGGCGCTTCGGCACGCTTCGCCTCGCAGGTGCTGGCGCTCTCCGGCCTTCGCGGGGGCCGCGGGCGTCCACAGTGGTGCCGAGGGGCAAGGGGTGCGCCCAAGGTCG
>NW_007257629.1:137292-148032 GCF_000164805.1 Carlito syrichta | reverse complement strand
CCTCCGCTCTCCGGGCGCTTCCCCGCCGCTCCGCAGCGCCGGGGGGGATCCGCGCGCCCCGCGGGCGCGGCCGGGACGCGGGGACCGCGGGGGCGCAGCGAGGCCGTTGGCTCCTGGCCCTGCCCGAGGACCCGCCGGGGAGCGGGACGTTCGCTCCTAGCCGGGCTCGACCCGGCGCCTCTCTGGGTCCAGGCTGCAGCTGCACCCCGGGACGCCCTCTCTGGGCGCTGCTTGCAGCGAACGGAGCTCGAGTTCCCCGAGCCGCAAAACACGAGGGAGCGCGGCTTCTTTCAACACTCGCAGGGAGGTCCGGAGCTCAGGTACCTAAGCCACCCCGAGGCACAGCGGAGGGAGGGAATGTCCGTCTTGGGCTCAGATCGCCAAAGCGATTGCTTGAGAATCCAGAGTCAGCCTCTACAGAGAAAACCAGGGGCATCCGGTACCACACTCCCCACCCCGTCAGTAATTGTTTTTTTAGAAAAGTTTTGATGTGGTTCTTTTGGGGGGTTGAGATGTTCTTATCTGCGGTTTTTGTTTCTGCTTTTTTTGATCATTAGATGAGGGTCCTTTCTGCCTTGTCTCTTAAAAGTAATGTGGGTTTTTAAAAACCACAGAAGTCTAATACTGTCCATTTTCTCCTGCCAGTTTGGGTGCTTTTCAAGCCCAGGAGTTAGGAGAGCCACTTCACAGGACAAGAAGCAACCAGCGTGTGTTTAAAGTGTGAATAAGCGTTTGGCCTTGGGGGCAGATTCTGCACCTGGGGAGGCTAAGGCGGCAGTTATTCCCCCACTTCAATGGTGGGCTGGTTATTTATGGGATAGTGTGATACCCACTGTGGTGTGCAGGGCAGCAAGGAATGACGATAAGAACTAAAGCCACGAAATGAAAATCCACCCAGTGTCAAGGAGTTTGATGCTCTCGCAGAGCAGACCAGGGAGGACTTGTGATCTCCAGACAGGGGTTGAGCTCCCTGCTTTGACCTCCTGAGGTCTGTTAGGAGACAACTGTGTGAATTAGCCTTCTCTTGACCTCTTCTGGGCTCTGCTTATTTATCCATAAAATGATAACAGTTCGTGTTTTGGTCCAACACTCCCTCACAGAGTTGCTGTGAGAAAGGGCTTTGTAAGGCTGTTACTGCTTTATTATTTTTTTCTTTAATTATTTTATTTTAAAAATGTGAGGAAAAATTGAGGGTAAGGTACACACGTAGTCATCATACAGATAAAGTATGGGTGCCCTTATTGATGTTATGTGCCCTCCCCCCCTGCAGTGTCACACTACTGCCAATCTCTTTCTTATTGTTTTTTTTTTTTTTTTTTTTTTGAGTTGGAGTCTCACTCTGTCACCCAGACTGGAGTGTAGTGGCCACTCCCGGTCACTGCAGCCTCGACCAACTGGGCTCTGGCGATCCTTCCGCCTCAGCCTTCCGAGTAGCCAGAATTACAGGCTCACGCTACCATGCCCGGCTGATTTTTTGATTTATTGTAGAGATGAGGTCTTGCCAAGTTGCCCAGGCAGGTCTCGAACCTGCAGGGTTAAGGCAATCCACTCACCTCAGCCTCCCAAAGTGCTGGGATTACAGGCTGAGCCACCAAGCCCGGCTTCTTATAGTATTATGATAAAAATTCAGGGTCCACTTATGAGTGAGTACATGTGGTACTCTGTTATTGCTTTAATAGTACAATAATAATAATGAGATAGCTTTCTGAGACCCAGCCTCTCTCAGCAACCTGATCCCCTCGATATGGGGAACCCTCTAGTTTCCAGGAATGAGCATTAGATGGACAAAACCTCACTCTTTCTGTTTTGGTGTGTATGTGTGTATATACACATATATGATTGTGTTTATTACAAATGTAATGCATATTCACTGTCAAAAAAAAAGAAAGAAAGAAAACCAAGACCAACTAAAAGGGGAAAAACAACAACCACTCTGAAATCTCACCACCGAGAGATAATTTGGGAAATTATTTGGGAAAGTTCCTTCTAGTCCTTTGTGTGTGTGTCTCTGAGTGCTTTGTGGAAATGCGACTGTAGCGTTTTGGCCCCTGTCCAGCCTCTTACGAATTGTATGTGGAGGCCCTCTTGGTCTCTCTCCCGTCTCTAGTCCCCTCTGCTGTAAGTTTTCTATTTCCTGAGGGGCAGGGAATATGGGGAGCCCACCACCTTCCTTTCTTGTGCTCAATGCCCAATACTTTCTTCTCGAAGTCTCCACCAAAAAATAAATAGGAGGCCCTATCTGGCTCTCCTTTCTATGATTTTTCTCTGTCTCTTTCACCTTCTCCTTCTCCCTTGTCAAGTTAATCTTGACTCTTGAGGGATGAATCTCTCCCATTGGGCTTTATTTTTTATTTTTTTATTTTTTTGAGTTGGAGTCTCACTCTGTCGCCCAGACTGGAGTGCAGTGGCCGCTCCCGGCCACCGCTGCCTCGACCTGCTGGGCTCCGGCGATCCTTCCGCCTCAGCCTTCCGAGTAGCTGGAATTACAGGCATGCGCTACCATGCCCGGCTGATTTTTTTTGATTTATTGTAGAGATGAGGTCTTGCTGCCCAGGCGGGTCTTGAACCCACAGGCTCAGGCAGTTCACTCACCTCAGCCTCTCAAAGGCGCGGGATTACAGGCTGAGCCACTGAGCCCAGCCAGGGCTTTATTTTATTTTATTTTATTTTTTATTTATTTATTTATTTATTTTTTGAGTTGTAGTCTCACTCTGTCGCCCAGACTGGAGTGCAGTGGCCGCTTCTGGTCACCGCAGCCTCGACCTGCTGGGCTCCGGCGATCCTTCTGTGTCAGCCTTCCAAGTAGCTGGAACTACAGGCGCACGCTACCAACGCCTGGCTAATTTTTTGATTTATTGTAGAGATGAGGTCTCGCCTGCCCAGGCGGGTCTCGAACCCGCGGGCTCAGGCAATCCCCTCACCTCAGCCTCCCAAAGGCGCAGGATTACAGGCTGAGCCACCGAGCCCGGCTAGGATTTATTAAGAGAACAGAAAAGCTCCCACAGTGGGAGGGGGCCTGAGGGGGCTGCCTCCCATCAGGCGTTAAATAAGGCCTTTTTAAAGAGAATAATCCATAACCCAAAGGAAAGTGTGAGGTGAATGGTGGTTACTTCACAAAAGATGCTATCTGTTTTATTCTGAGGAAAGCTTTAAGGAAACAAGTATTTGTGAGGAAGTAAATGCTTAACCTCAGGCAGTCCAACTGTGCTTTCTTGGTGTCGTTACCATCTCATGAATTGGCTAGAGTCCTGAAAAATAACCTCCCATTCCCCGTGGCATGGGCTGTTCCTGGCATTGCCCAGAGGTGAGAGAGCCTAGGCCCAAACGCTGGGAGTTTGTTTCCATCTGTGTGGGAGGGAAACACCTAGGAAAGAGTTGGAGAGTCTTCTAGGGGTGCAGGGCAGAAAGATCAGGGGAGGCCAGTGGGTGGTGCTAGGGTTGTGGTGAGGTAGTCTGGAGACACTGGCTTGACCCAAGACACAAAAAAATGCAGGCTGACCCTTAAAATCGTGTCCTATAGGCAGCGAGAAAAAGACTTATCAGGAAGTGGTTACTGGCCTCAGATTCAGCAGGAGAAGCTTGGTAGGGGCCAGAGGTAATGCAGGTATAAAGTGAGGAAGACTTGCAAGGAGAAGACAGTTCCTCTGGGTGAATGGGAGTGAGAAAGTATCCAAGACTGGCAACAGTCAAAGAGAGGAAACCAGTTAGGGCCCAGCACCTTCCCCTTCCCATTTCCCCTTTTGGCCTGTCCTCACCAAGGCTTCTGGGTTTAGTGCCCTAAATATCTCTCAGAAGGATCCACTTATTTATTTATTTATTTTTTGAGTTGGAGTCTCACTCTTGTCGCCCAGGCTGGAGTGCTGGCACACTGCTCACGGCCACCACAGCCTCGACCTGCTGGGCTTAGGCAATCCTTCCGCCTCAGCCTTCCAAGTAGCTGGAACTACAGACGCATGCCACCACGCCCGGCTAGTTTTTGTGACTTATTGTAGAGATGAGGTCTCGCCAAGTTGCCCAGGGTAGTCTTGAATCCCCGGGCTCAGGCAGTCCTCTCTCCTCAGCCCGCCAAAGTGCGGAGATTACAGGCTGAGCCACCGCGCCTAGCTGAATCCACTCCTTCACATCTCCATTCTCGTGCTGCATGCTGCCCAGATGACTCCACTGGAGCCCGGAAACCCTTTTCTTTTTTTTGTTTTGAGTTGGAGTCTCACTCTGTCGCCCAGACTGGAGTGCAGTGGCCGCTTCCGGCCACCGCAGCCTCGACCTGCTGGACTCCAGCGATCCTTCCACCTCAGCCTTCCGAGTAGCCGGAATTACAGGCAGGCGCTACCACGCCCGGCTGATTTTTTTTGATTTATTGTAGAGATGAGGTCTCACTGCCCAGGCGGGTCTCCAACCCGCGGGCTCAGGCAATCCACTCACCTCAGCCTCCCAAAGGCACGGGATGACAGGCTGAGCCACTGAGCCCGGCTGGAAGCCCTTTTCAGACACACAGCCGAACTTGTCACCGCCTGCTCAAAACCCTTTCCATGGTCCTGAAAGGCCATCTATGGCCTGGCCCTACCGGGCCCTCCTTCCGTATCTCCTGTTGCTACCTCCTGACTCATGCCTCCCACGCGGCCTCTCAGTATCTCAGCCTTGCCCCTCCTGCTACTCTCGTTCCCTCTTCCTGGGAGGTTCTTTGACATATTCATCATTCCTCCGGGAACCTTCTCTGACTCCTTTGCTCCACTCTCATAGCTCAAGACACAGATGGCATGAGTTGTGTAATTTATTACATCTCGAACATCTCTCTGCTCTACAATTGCTCCTTGACTTGGAATAGGGTCACGTAAGCTGAAAATATTGTTAATGCATCTAAAGGATGAGATGATTGAGATCCTGGATTGTGAAAACCCTCACTTGCGTCAGTGGCCGTAACTGACCTGTCACCTTCATGCTGGGCAATTATCTTGAGTTTCATCTCAAGAATTATTATTTTAAAAAAATTTTTTTTTTTTTGAGTTGGAGTCTCACTCTGTCACCCAGACTGGAGTGCAACGGCTGCTCCCAGCCACCGCAGCCTCGACCTCCTGGCCTCCGGCGATCCTTCCATCTCAGCCTTCCGAGTAGCTGGAACTACAGGCGCGCGCTACCATGCCCGGCTAGTTTTTTGATTTATAGTGGAGATGAGGTCTCGCCAAGTTGCCCGGGTGGGTCTCGAACCCGTGGGCTCAAGCAATCCAACTCACCTTGGCCTCCCAAAGTGCTGGGATTCCAGGCTGAGCCACCGAGCCCGGCTTATTTTTTAATTTTTAATTTTAAAATTGTGGGGTACGATTCAGGGTTAGATATACAAATATTCTTTGTACAGGTACCCTTGTTGATGAGGTGTGCCCCCCGCCTTCCCCAGGCAGATTCCCACTACTGCCAATCACACCTCCCCGCCCCGCCCACACCCCCGCAGTTTCCTGCTACTGTCAATCCTTTTCTTACAGTATTACGGTAGTTGTTCAAGGTCCACTCATCTCAAGAATTGTTGACTTCCCCTTCTTCATCCCAGAAGCAGGAGACAGATGGACATTTGCAAAAACACGAAATGCAGTATCTATACAATTTTGGCAACACAATACTGTAGAGTATGGGGTTTACCCTCATGACATAGGGGTGACACAGCTGTGTCTCGCTGCTGCTGTCGAGCGCTTCAAGAGAATCTCAGACTGCTTATTGCTAGCCCGGGAAAATATCAAAATTCAAAGTATGACTTTTCCTGGCCAGGTGCAGTGGCTCACGCCTGTAATCCCAGCACTTTGAGAGGCCAAGGCGAAAGGACTGCTTGGAACTAAGAGCAGCCTAGGCAACATAGTGAGACCATGTTTCTACAAAAAATAAAAAAATTCCAGGCATGGTGGTGTGCGCCTGTAGTCCCAGCTACTAGGTGGTTGAGGTGGGAGGATCGCCCAGGAGTTTGAAGCTATGGTGAGCTGTGATTGTGCCACTGCACTCCAGCCTGGGTGATAGGGTGAGACCCTGACTCAAAAAAACAGAAGACAGAGTGTGGTTTCTCCTGCATGCATATCACATTTGCACCATTGTAAAGTCAAAAAATCATGAATCAGGGCCCGTCTGTACTACGGGTTCCACGGGATAGAAAATGGAACAATGCTGTTTATCTAACTCATGCCAGCACCTCCAGTGCTCATGTGGACTTTATGCTCCAAAGACAGTTTCCCTAGGTGACCCTCTGTGTTGAGAGTCAGGTGATGGGGCTGGTTACTGAAACTCCTGGCCTGTGCTTCCTCATGTATAAAAGAAAGGAACTGTTTCAGATGACCTTTCAGTTTCCCTCGGGTGAGTGAACTTCTAGGCACCCAAGGGAGAGGTAAGAGAGGCCCTTCTGGAGGCATCTGGCCCTGGAGAGCACCCTTCTAAAGCTGCTAGGCAGCGAGACTCTTTATCTTGCGTCCAAGTTTCCGAGTTTGTTTATTGCTGCCTGGCCAAAACCTGAGCAGGGTCCCTGTGACAAGAAGAAGGAACAGAAGCACAGTCGGTCTGGCAACTGCTGCCAGTTCAGGCTGTTGTTCAGACAGCAGTCGTGAAGACATCTAGAGGATCAAGCCTTTGTCCAGAATTGGTGAATTCCCTGGGCACAGCAATATGTTCTGTGATGGCACAGTCCCAAAGGGTCTGGAACATTCTCAGAGTGTGGTCTTCCACCACTTGCATCCTGTCTGGGTGGGTGTGTATAGGGTAGGGTGAAGGATATGTTGAAATGCAGGGTCCTCAGCCCCAGGGACCTCCTGAGTCTCTTGAGATGGGCCAGGGCGCAGACATTTTAAACAACTTCCCAGGTGATCCTTTTGTACACAGACCAGTCTTTGGCCAAGAGTTCACCAGAGGGCTTGAAACTAGGACCTGAGAAGAAGCCAGCAAATCTGAACTCTGGAGCTGTGATCCTCTGGGGACCGAAGCTCAGGATGGGCTGGCTGCATTTGGCTGCCTGTCTTGGGCAATCTGAGCATAGGGTTATTGCCATAACCCGGCAGAGCTGCAGCAGCCCTCACAAAGAAACTGTTTTTGCTGGCATTGGCGTTGAAGGTGCCTCTCACATGAATTAGTTTAGCTCAGCCCGACTTCCTGGCCTTTTGCAAAACATCTAATTATTCTCACCCTTGGGCTGGGCACTCACCCTAAGAAAATGCCCCATCCCCTGCCCAAGTGAAAAAGATGTTCAGGGCAGTATGATTTGTGATAGCAAAGTCTGGGAAACACTCCAAAGGCCACTGATAGAGGAGACTGAGCACATTTTCATGTGAAGCCATGAGAAACAGCTCACATGTGGCCTGCAGGGAGACAGGGAGCTGGGGAGTGGAAACGTGATGATCCGTGGGAAAGGAGAAACAAGATTCTGGGAACACAACTGTTTGCGATGGTTGATGTGCACAAAGGCTTAAAGGACAGTCATCTGAAAAGATGTAGAGGTGATGCTGAGTTCACAAATAAAAAGAACTCCAGGGCCTTTAAAGATACATGAATTCACAATTTAAAGAGACACACGTATAATCCCAGACCTTTGGGAGGCTGAGACACAAGGATTGCTTGAGCACAGGAATTCAAGACCATCCTGGGCAACACAGTGAGACCTCGCCTCTACAAAAAAATTTAAAAAATTAGCCGGGTGTGGTGGCTTGTACCCAAGGTCCCAGCTACTCAGGAGGCCGAGGTGGGAGGATTGCCTGAGCCCAGGAGGTAGAGGTTGCAGTGAGCTGTGATCATGCCACTGCGCTTCAGCCTGGGTGACAGAGTGAGACCCATGCTAAAAAAAGAAAAAGAAAAAGAAACACCACTGAATGAAACCACAAAAAGCATCTGTAAGGGTAGTGAAATCATGGCACCGACTCCAGTACAGGCCTACAGGGGTTCATTGGCTCTAGCTTTAGTTTCTACAGAATCAGATTTTTCATGTCAACCTTTTAAATTTACACCTCCAAGCCCCCAACTCCTGATGTTCATTCCTGTCTTCTGTCTTTTTTTTGAGTTGGAGTCTCACTCTGTCACCCAGACTGGAGTGCAGTGGCCACTCCCGGCAACCGCAGCCTCGACCTGCTGGCCTCCGGCGATCTTTCCATCTCAGCCTTCCAAGTAGATGGAACTACAGGCGCGCGCTACCACGCCCAGCTAATTTTTTGATTTATTGTAGAGATGAGGCCTCACCAAGTTGCCTAGGCGGGTCTCGAACTCGCGGGCTCAGGCAATCCACTCACCTCGGCCTGCGAGGCGCGGGATTACAGGCTGAGCCACCGAGCCCGGCTAGAAATGTAATTCTGATCCAGTGGTTGCAGATAGATGTTTTAATATTTCAAGAAGCACTCCAGAAATTGTACATTTGTCTGTAAAAGCTGGCAAAGGCTCACTGAAAATTGGGTGCCTTTACTTCTGATGGGGTTGGTGGGGAGGAGTCTTTCCTAGGGCCCTAGTCCTTATTTCGCTGATAGGTATGCACCTCACTTCCTTTTCCCCCCTCTTCCCAGTTCTTGGTCCAGCTGATGGTGTTCCTTATCAGTTTCGTAAGCTCTGTGTTCTGCGGCCACTTGGGCAAACTGGAACTGGATGCTGTCACCCTCGCAATTGCAGTATGTATGGAACTTCCTAACATGGGTTTACAAAAGCTGCCTGCATGCGTTTCCTTCTACTGCTGTAACAAATGACTATGATGCAGTGGCTTACATCTGCACAAATGTATTTTCTTAGAGTGCTGGGGGTCAGAACTCCAAAATGGATTTCACTGGGCTACGATCAAAATGCTAGCAGGGCTGCAACCTTAATTCTCCTTTGCTGCGTAATCTCACAGATGCTTAGGTTCTGGGGTTTAGGACAGGGACATTCTGACTACCACATTATCTAATTTCTAATCCATGAAGCTCTGTTTCCCACTCTCGGTCCCACATTTGGGAGAAGGGAGTTGTAAAAGTGGAGTTCAAGTCTGGCTCCATCTAGCGAAACTGACACACCCCCATGCTCCACCCCCTGGTTTTGTCTTTTTTTTTTTTTTTTTTTGAGTTAGAGTCTCACTGTGTCACCCAGGCTGGAGTGCAGTGGCACACTCACTGCCACCATCGGCCTGCTGGGCTCAGGCGATCCTTCCGCCTCAGCCTTCCAAGTAGCTGGAACTACAGGCATGCGCCACCAGAGCCGGCTAATATTTTTGATTTATGGTAGAGACAAGGTCTCATTAAGTTGCCCAGGCTGGTCTCGAACCCCAGAACTCAGGCAATCCTCTCGCCTCCACCTCCCAAAGTACTGGGATTACAGGCATGAACCACCATGCCTGGCTTGTTTGTGTAACAGAGTCCCATCTGGAAATGGAATTCAAAGGTGAAAGTCCAGATCCTAGTGTCCAAACCTAAAATTGGGTTTTACCTATATTGTAGATGCAAACTCCCCAAACCAGAGATATGTCATCCATCTCTGTCTGGGATTGTCAACCAGCCACGAAAGACCAAAGTGTTTGGTTTGGCTAGTTGGGTTCTTTCTAGAAAAATGAATTCAGTGGCTCTCAGGTGGATGTGTGTTCCCTATGCCCCAGCCTCCCTTCCCCCGTTTCCTCCTGCCTTGGCAGAGACACACTTTCAATTTGCATGCCAGATCCCTCCAGGCATTTTAGTTTGCTACTCCGGAACTAGGCAAAAGTACTCAGAACTAGTCACCAAGTATATATGGACCCAGTTACCAAGTATATATGAATTACTTTATTTTGGCTTCAGGAGGCAACGTGGACAACCCCAGGCTTAATTATCCATTTTGTTTTTAAGCATTGCATTTGGAAATTTAGAGGAAGACAGAAATGCACTTAGCAAGCTTCAGTAGATTCTCTTTGGCCAAGGAATTGCAGGGTGTGGTCAAGGACTTATCAAAGCGATGTTTCCAGGCTGGGTCCTGTCTGGGCTGTTGTCCAAGAGATCCTTGATGTAGACTCAGGTGCAGGTACCAGACAATGAGAACATCCAACATCTATTTCCACATCAGATGCTACTTCCTGGTTTGGGGGGTACAGTCCAGGTCTCCCCAAAACATCAGGGACTCTAGGGTTTTGTTGCTGACCCTGGTGAAGACAAGTACCCCTGAAAAGCACTAGTATGGACTTCAGACTTTCCCCCGCACTCCCAGCGCCCTTCAGGGTACTGACAAGGGCCATACTAGGTCTTGAGCATTTGGCCTTATATGAAACTGCTGCTGTGACACATTGCATTCCCTTAAACGGTGTTTCTGATCCCCCGAATTGGAGAGCAAAATGGCTAAGATTTTAAAAAGAGAAAGACTGGGTAGTCCACCTCTGGCATAGACTTTTCTTCCCTTTCTGAACTTGTGCATGCACATTAAGCTGCCCCACTGAGCTGACCAGGGGGTCCTTTGTTAGGCAGCTAACAAAGTTGCTCACATTGACTTGTGAATGCTAAAGGAGGAGCTTTGCAGACTCTGGTTAACACATAATTTGCGTGCCTTTCCTTCTCTAATTCTGCGTGGCCTTATTTGCAGATAATCAATATCACTGGGATTTCAGTGGGATTCGGCTTATCGTCTGCTTGTGACACCCTCATCTCCCAGGTAAATAGAAGTGGTCTCAGTCTCACAGTGACCCTGGACATCTTCTCCCAAATGTAGATGGAAAAACTCTACCACCAGCAAGAGAAAGGTCATGTATACAGATGAAGAAATCCACACAGCCAGCACCTGCAGGGTTTTTTTTTTTTTTTTTTTTTT
>NW_007257629.1:136028-137272 GCF_000164805.1 Carlito syrichta | reverse complement strand
AGTTGCCCAGATGGGTCTCGAACCCGCGGGCTCAGGCAATCCACTCACCTCAGCCTCCCAAAGTGTGGGATTACAGGCTGAGCCACCGAGCCCAGTATAGAGTGTGATTTTAAGAGGGACTGACTGCAGACAAATATGGGGAAGTAGAAGGCACCAGAAGGCCCTTTTGCAGGTAAGGGCTCTCAGGTTTCACAGCAGGGAGAACAGAGCTGGTGCCCATGACCCCTCTGTGTCCCGACAGACCTGTCTGATTTCCAGCTGCCTTCCCTGAGATTCAAAGGCCCAGCAGGAGTCTGTCTCCACGGACTGTGCCCCACCCCCTCCCAAGGTCTCGCTGCCCAGGCGGGTCTCGAACCTGCAGGTTCAGGCAATCCACTCACCTCAGCCTCCCAAAGGCGCGGGATTACAGGCTGAGCCACCGAGCCCGGCTACCTGCAGGGTTTATCAGCTAGCAATTCCATTTCTCCTGGCTGGGTTTCTTTCAGCTTTGTAAACTAGTTTTTTTTGTTTTTTGTTTTTTTTTAAGTAGGTGTCTCACTCTGTCACCTGGCTGGAGTTCAGTGGCATGTTCATGGCCACCACAGCCTCAACCTGCTGGGCTCAGGCAATCCTTCCACCTAAGCCTTCCAAGTAGCTAGAACCACAGACATGCACCACCATGTCTGGCTAATTCTTTTTTTTTAATTATAAAGACTAGGTCTCCCCAAGTTGCCCAGGCTGGTCTCAAATCCCTGGGCTTGGGCAGTCCTCTTGTCTTGGCCTCTCAAAGTGCTGGGAGCCACAGGCATGAGCCACCATGCCCAACTGTAAACTAGTTTTATCTTTATGACTGACTACCTTTTACTGTACTACATTTGACCAAATGGGACATTTTGTTAATGTCTCTTCTGTCACTTAACCACAGTTTTTGTTGTTGTTTTTTTATTTTTATTTTTTTCAAGTTGGAGGTCCCACTCTGTCACCAAGGCTGGAATGCAGTGGCATGATCACAGCTCACCATAGCCTCAACCACCTGGACTCAGGCAATTTTTCTGCCTCAGTCTTCTAAGTAGCCATCGTGCCTGGCTAATTTTTTTGTCTTTTGTAGGGACAGAGTCTTACTATGTTGCCTAAGCTGGTCTCAAATTCCTGGGCTCAAGCAATCCTCCTGCCTCAGCCTCCCAAAGTGCTGGGATTATAGACATGAGCAGTGCACCTGGCCTCAACTTTAGCTTTTAAAAATTTTCCTTTTCTTTTTTTTTTTT
>NW_007257629.1:131775-135399 GCF_000164805.1 Carlito syrichta | reverse complement strand
ATCCTTCCGCCTCAGCCTTCCAAGTAGCTGGAACTACAGGCACGCACCACCACGCCCGGCTAATTTTTGATTTATTGTAGAGATGAAGGCTCATCAAGTTGCCCAGGCGGGTCTTGAACCCGCGGACTCAGGCAATCCGCTCACCTCAGCCTCCCAAAGTGCTGGGATTACAGGCTGAGCCACCGAGCTGGCAGAATTTGCATTTCTAACAAGTTTCCAGGTTATGCAATCCTGCACATTAGAATCACATGGGGAGCTTTTAAAAATCATTGCTCTCTGAGTCCCACCCTGGGCCAATTAAATCCAAAATATCTTTATTGAGTCCCTGCCAGAGCTTTGGAAATGTTTTCTAGGTGATTCTAATGGGCAGCTGAGTTTGAGAATCCCTCATCTTTCTCACCACTGGTGCCCTCCTACCTAAAGACTATGGCAGTGCCTCTAGGGGCACCTGTTTCTTTATAAGGCATGAATGAAGGCTTTTGGGGGACAGCAGGGGTGCCATGTCTGTGCTAACGGGTTTGTTCTGGCTGTGTGCACCCCAGACGTACGGGAGCCAGAACTTGAAGCATGTGGGGGTCATCCTGCAGAGGGGTGTGCTCATCTTGCTTCTCTGCTGCTTCCCCTGCTGGGCACTCTTCCTCAACACTCAGAACATCCTGCTTCTCTTTAGGCAGGACCCGGCCGTGTCCAGGTAAGCAGGGACCTGTCGTGGCGGGATGGGGCATCCATTCCAGCAGAAAGACCATCCCATCCAAGTTCAGCCTCTGGGAATTACAAAGGCCAGGGACCAGGCTACGTGCCAACATGGGCTTAAACTTTCCTCTCCTGATGTCTCCCAGACCTTAATACTTTCCATACCTGTTTCCTAAGATCTAGAAACCCCCCCGCCCCCATCCCCGCTTCTGGGTGACTCCCCTAGCTAAGAGTTTTGAGTGAAATTACGTTTGAAAGCATCCTCCATGTGGGATGGTAGCTTGTGGTGTTTGTTCATAGTTTAGTTATCTTGACCTTGGTTGATGTGAAAACCATGTGGGTACTTTTCAAACCCCACCCCCTCCCACCTCCATGCCTCTGGACCCATCCTTTAGGATTCTGGATTTTTTTTTTTTTTTAAGTTGGAGTCTCACTCTGTCACCCAGACTGGAGTGCAGTGGCTGCTCCCGGCCACCACAGCCTCGACCCGCTGGGCTCCGGTGATCCTTCTGCCTCAGCCTTCCAAGTAGCTGGAACTACAGGCACGCACTACCATGCCCGGCTAATTTTTTTTTGATTTATTGTAGAGACGAGGTCTCGCCAAGTTGCCCAGGCAGGTCTCGAACCTGCGGGCTCAGGCAGTTCACTCACCTCAGCTTCCCAAGGCGCGGGATTACAGGCTGAGCCACCGAGCCCGACTTGGATTTTTTTTTTTAGTCGGAGTCTCACTCTGTCACCCAGGCTGGAGTGCAATGGAACAATCATGGCTCACTGCCTGGGCTCAAGTGATTCCTTCGCCTCAGTTTCCTGAGAAGCTGGGACTACAGGTGGATGCCACCACACCCAGCTACTTTTAAAATTTTTTGTATAGTCAGGGTCTTGCTATATAACCCGGGCTGGTCTCAAACTCCTGGGCTTACACAGTCCTCGTTCCTCGGCTTCCCAAAGTGCTGGGATTACAGGCACGAATCACCGCACTTGGCCTGGATTCTATTTTAATTGGTTTGGGGTGAGGTTTTGACATTGGTATCTTTCAAAGCACCCCAGATTATTTTAACGTGCTGCCAAGTTTGAGAGCCACCTGTTTAATTGATTTAGATGTTCCTAGCAGCTCTGAACCCAGGGAATGTTTTGGCAATGTCTCAAGACATTTCTGGTTATCACAACTGGTATTGGGGTGTTGCTTCTGGTACAAACCAGGAGTCTGGGGAATATCTTATAGTGTGAGGACAGCTCCCCACAACAGAGAAGTACCTAGCCATAGTGCCCAGGTTGAAAAACCCTGTCCTAGACCTAAAGACTTGAAAGAACCAAGAAAGGTGATTTGAATTATAAGGTGACAAATTGTGTGTGTAAGTATTTATATTTGCTTCACTAGTTTAAGCCCATTCACTAATTTAGAAAGAATCAGAATACAAAAGGTAGTTTTAGTTGTTTCCTTGAAATGGAGGTCTCTATCACTGTGTTTTGTTTTTCTTTTCCTTTTCATTATGTAGGCTTACGCAGACCTATGTCATGATCTTCATTCCGGCTCTTCCTGTAAGTGTTCAAGGGTTAAGAGGTTCCCTTCTTGGGGGTCCATTGGTGAATGGAAGCCACTCAATGCATTAGCTCAGTCAGATGATTCTCACTTGTGGCGTTGGCTCTTTCTTTCTTTTTTTTTTTTTTTTTGAGTTGGAGTCCTGCTCTGTCACCCAGACTGGAGTGCAGTGGTCGCTCCTGGCCACCGCAGCCTCGACGTGCTGGGCTCCGGCGATCCTTCTGCCTCAGCCTTCCAAGGACCTGGAACTACAGGCATGCACTACCACGCTCAGCTAATTTTTGATTTATTGTAGAGATGAGGTCTCACCAAGTTGCCCAGGCGGGTCTCGCTCTTGTCACCCAGGCTGGAGTATAGTGGCATGCTGATGGCCACTGCAGCCTCCACCTGCTGGGCTCAGGTGATTCTTCCACCTCAGCCTTTCAAGTAGCTGGAACTACAGATGCACGCCACCACGTCCGGCTAGTTTTTGTGATTTATTGTAGAGACGAGGTCTCCCCAAGTTGCCCAGGCTGGTCTCGAACCTGCGGGCTCAGGCAATCCTCTCACCTCAGCTTCTCAAAGTGCTGGGATTACAGGCTGAGCCACTACGTCCAGCCACTTTGGTTCTTTCAAAGAAGCATGGTTTTAATTATACCCATTAAATGTTTGTCTCAGGGCCAGGTGTGGTGGCTCACACCTGTAATCCCAGCACTTTGGGAGGCTAAGGTGGGAGGATTGCTTGAGGCCAGGAGTCCAAGACCAGTCTGGATAACATAGTGAGACCTTGTCTCTACAATTAAAAAAAAATTTTTTTTATCTCAAGGAAACCCTTAAGGCTATGATTGAGGTTCCTCTAGTCAGCCACTGTCTTGATCTCCTATAGCTGGGGGGACCTCTATGGGGAAGAGTGCAGATTTTTTTTTTTTATAAGGGTAAAGTCTTATCCAGCTCAGAACCCCTTGAAGGCATCCCTTGGAACCTTTAGACTTTGTCTGCTGAGTGTGATCACACAGAACAGCAATTGCTGGTTAACCTTTGACACATTAGCATGTGATCAGTGAATTATGAATACTAAATGTTTTGTTCAGGTGGAGACTGTAGCTAAACTAGTTTGTTTGGGCAGGCAGAACAAAATATCACTGACTGGGGGACTTTTTTTTTTTTGAGTTGGAGTCTCACTCTGTCACCTGGGCTGGAGTACAGTGGCACACTCATGGCCACCACATCCTCAACCTGCTGGGTTCAGGTGATCCTTCTGCCTCAGCCTTCCAAGAATTATAGAGAGGAGGATGTGCCAAGTTGCCCAGGCTGGTTTCAAATCCCTGGGTTCAGGCAATCCTCTCGCCTCTGCCTCCCAAAGTGCTGGGATTACAGGCGTGAGCCACCAGCCTGGCTTTTCTTCTTTTTTT
>NW_007257629.1:122225-131755 GCF_000164805.1 Carlito syrichta | reverse complement strand
CAGCGTCAACCTGCTGGGCTCCAGTGATCCTTCCACCTCAGCCTTCCAAGTAGCCAGAACTGCAGGCATGTGCTACCATACCTGGCTAAATATTCTGTCTTTTTATGAAGACACCAGTTCTATTGGATTAGGGCTCCACCCTAATGACCTTATGTTAATTTATTGACCTCATTTAATTTAATCACATATTTAAAGACCTCCACAAAGACAGGAGGATTGCCTGAACCCAGAGGTTTGAGACCAGCCTAGGCAACTTGGTGAGATCTCGGTTCTACAATAAATTTAAAAAAAAGAAAAATGAGCCAGTGTGGTGGTACATGCCTGTAGTTCCTGCTACTTGGAAGGCTGAGGCAGAAGGATCACCTGAGCCCAGCAGGTCAAGGCTATGGTGGCCATGAGCGTGCCACTGCACTCCACCTGGGCCACAAGAGTGATACTCTGACTCAAAAAAAAAAAACAGAACACAAAAAAACCTCCAAATACAGTCACATTGGGGGTTAGTACGTCAACATGTGAATCTAGGGGACACAATCCAGTCTATAGTTTAGCATCGTGCTCTCTAATTTATCCTGTAATCTTTTTTATTATTATAAAGATGTGGGGTACAATTCAGGGTTCGGTGTGATCTTTTTTGAGTCAGGGTCTCACTTTGTCCCCCAGGCTGGAGTGCAGTGGCACGATCACAGTTCACTGCAGCCTCGACCTCCTGGGCTCAGGCAATTCTCTCGCCTTGGCCTCCCAGAGTTCTGGGATTACAGGCATGAGCCACCATGTCCAACCTATCCTGCAACCTTTTCAATGTGACATTCTTTAATGATCCCACCAAATAGGACTCTAGCCTCTTCTATAGAGGTCCTCATCTGGAGTTTTCCCGGAGGCCTCCTTTCCATGCCAGTATCCTCAGAAGAGTCCTTGTCATGCACCCGAGGAAACTGCACTTCCTTTTGCAGGATGAGTAGTGGCTTGGATAATGTTCATCCATAAAAGAGATGTATGAAGCCCCTCGGTCATAACTGCCATCCTCAATTGGCAGCCTCTGTTGGCTCCGTGCTGGAGTGGGGGCAGCCAAGCCTTGGTTACGGCACAAGCCGGCCATGGCTCCCAGCTCCCTGCTGTGTGATCTCGCTGCTGTCTGGCAAGGCCAAAACATTAACGTTTATCTCTCCTCTTGCAGGCAACGTTTCTTTATGTGTTACAAGTTAAATATTTGCTCAACCAGGTAATGCTGACTATCCTCTTCCTTTGGGAGGCTAATGGGCGTTTGTACCCTTCTGGGATTGGGGGTCCTGAAGACACGCTGGGACCAGAGAGTTTATCCAGGGGAACCATGGATAGACATTCTTCAGTGTTGTGCACTCAGGGTTTTGATGTTGAGAGGTTTGTTAAGTGATATCAAGGAAAGAACACATTATTTTTGGCTCTGGAAAATTCTTATCCAATTTCCACTTGGAAATATTGCCATTGGCAGGGTAGGATCAGAGCTGCAGTGTTTTTTCTGGCCCTGCATTTTAAACCAGCTCCCTGGAAGGCAGGGTGCATGCCAGTCTGCTCCCTAGACAGAGCTGAGGCTCAGAACAGCCTGTCTGGCTCCAAGGAGCCAACCAGTTCTGTCTTAGTTCTGTCTAAGAGGTCCTACTTGTCTTAGAGGGAACTTAAAAACTCAGATAATAATGATACTTAACATAGCCAGAACTCTTCCTATGTGGCTAACAGTAAAGACCCAGGTGTGATTGCCCTGGTCTTGGTAGGTGTGGATTTATGAAGCCCATGTATGTGAGACTCCCCAGTTCCTTCCAGATAAATCCAAGTAATGGGGGCACCAGGCAAAGGGTCAGCATCACACAGGCAAGCTTTCCAGGACATGCAACAGGGAGGGATGGGGGGGGGGAGAAGGGAGGAAGTTTCCACCTATTCAGTGTTCTTAAGACAGTACCCTATTAACAAAAAAGAGAATATTTTGAATCTTTCTTAGTGTTTAGAATATGCACTTGAGACAGCTTAGACTAAGAGAAGGAAATCAGCATATCTGATTTGTCTCTGGCTGTCTCCTTTCAATCTAGAACTTTGTCTGAAGCAGGATAGATGCCTTAGCATGCTGCAGGGCCTTCTCCCTGACTTAGTTACCCAACAACTATGGTGGCCCTGACCTCAGGCTCTGATTGATCTAGTAAGGACAATGGAGATGAAGCTCCTCCCTCCAATACCCTGAGGCTCAGGGAGGCAGGAGCTGAGAGGGTTTGGGAGGTCTGAACTTGGTGACAGAAGTCGTGTTGGGGTGTTGAAGGTGAGGAAGAGGGCCTTCCCTAGGAAGACAGCTTGACCTCTAGCTGAGTGTGCAACCAAAGAGTAGCAGCTGGGATTTTGGAGGAAGTTAATACCCTCGGAAAAGGTGTAGGGTGGGGGATACTTAGGCTTTCAGGTGGGAGAGGGAGAGGACCTCGGAGGAGAAGGTGACGCCCCTGGGCCTCCTCTAGCTGTGAGGGCGCAGTCTCCTTGCGTGACTTTGGTTTCCATCTCTGTTCCCATGGCTCCCATGTTCACCTGTAATATCCAAGCACTCTTTCCAGTTGCCTTTAGGAGACTCATGCATGTTGCAGACTTGACCTCCTCCTCTTGACCCACACATGTGTTTCTCCACCTTCCTGCATTCGATCCCAATGAGTGGCCTCAGCCATTTTCTCTCCCAACGATCTGTCGTTTTTAGCCCCTCACATCCCTGGTCCATCTTCCCCCACCCCCATCTGCTCAGTCACCTGGTCCTGTAGCTTCTGCCTGCTCCTCTCCTCACCCTCCCTGCCACCTCCTGAACTGATTTCTTGTCATTTGTCCTCTGTGTCATTTCCGAGGATCTTAACTCACCTCCCTGCTGCCATCTGCCTGGAATATAAATCTGATCACAAACTCCCTTGCTGAAAACTAACCAGGATCTCCTGATAAATAAGTGGTCGCCCGACCCTTGTCCTGGCCCCACCAGCCTGAGACCACCAGAGATGAACCCGCAGTCAGGTTGGGTTTGCAGTTGGGGTGATTGACCCATCACATTGAGAGAAACCACGGGATCCAAGGGCGGCGGGGGAACCCACACACAGAAAGAAGAGTTATAAGAGTTTGGAGAAGAGTCAGGTGAAATTTAAAGGAAGCCATGGTTTGACAGGGGCAGAGCAAAACTGTGGTAAGGGGGGTCAACATCAGGTCTGAGGCACCACACAGCTGAGACAGATGTGGAAGGGAGATGCTGAATGCTGCGTCCAGGAACTCATGTGAAGCGCTGCACCTGGATTGGACATAAAGGCTGCTCCTTTGTGTTAAAGTGATTTTGAGCCTCCAGGCAAGAGTAGGATATTTTCTTGTTACTGATGTGGGTTTTCAAACCACAAACTTTCAACAGCCTGTGATTTTATTTATTTATTTACTTGAGTCTGAGTCTCACTCTGGCGCCCAGGCTGGAGTGCAAGGGCATGCTCCCAGCCACCGTAGCCTCAACCTTCTGGTCTCCGGCAATCCTTCCGCCTCAGCCTTCCAATCAACTGGAACTACAAGCGTGCGCTCCCACTCAGCTCATTTTTGATTTATTGTAGAGACAAGGTCTCACCAAGTTGCTAGGGCTGGTCTCAAACTCGCGGGCTCAGGCAATCCACTCGCCTTGGCCTCCCAAAGTGCTGGGATTACAGGCTGAGCCATGGAGCCTGGCAACAGCCTTTGATTTTAGAGAACAATATTTCTCAGTGAGTCTGAAAGTGGTGGTTATCCCAACAAAGGGTGTAATGACACTTTCCAGGGCAGCATGGCTTGGGGAGAAATGATGTTTCTTCTCACCTTTGCAGCTGACTGTATCTGCGTCTATTATTCTATCCTGATGCATAGCAGGACAGATTTTTACTTCCTTGGTCCAATGAAATTTTACTTTCATGCCTATCTTTTCTTGAGATGCCAAATAGTCTGGGTGTTCCTCCTGTCACTGTACTTATGAGAGTCAGATATGCAGCACTCCAGAAAGAGACTTAAGTTTCACGAGATCTTCTTAGGTCAATTGTCCGAATTTTAATTTTGACTGAGAAGGTATTGTTATTTTCTCCTATCATCCAGTGTCAAAAAATGGCTTGTTGAATTTTTTTTTTTTTTTTTGAGTTGGAGTCTCACTCTGTCACCCAGGCTGGAGGGCAGTGGCATGCTCCCAGCCTTTACTGCCTTGACTTGCTGGTCTCAGGTTATCCTTCCGCCTCAGCCTTCCAAGTAGCTGGAACTGCAGCACACGCCACCATGCCCGGCTAATGTTTTGATTTATTGTAGAGATGAGGTCTTGCCAAGTTGCCCAGGCTGGTCTCGAACCCTTGGCCTCAGGCAGTCATCTCACCTTGGCCTCCCAAAGTGCTGAGATTATAGGCGTGAGCCACCGCAGTCCATCTGGCCTGCTGAATTCTTTTAACCCCTGCCAGTCTTGCACAGTTGGAGACATTTTCCTTCTTCCCTCTCTGCTACCTTCTTCCTGCCAGTGTCTCTCTGGGGCCAGAACTCCACACTTTATACCTCGAAGAGAAAAGGAAGAGAGGATGGGGGAGTGGGAAGGCAGTAGCAGCAAGGCGTGGCCTTCCCAGTTAAGCCCTCCTGCCATGCCTGCGACCCGGCCTAGCAGGCCAGCTAGAGCCTGACATGTCCTTGGGCAGCAGAAAGGCAGTTCTGCCCTGTGGATCTCAAGGATGGCATGCGGTGTCCTTGTTCCAGGGAATCGTGCTGCCTCAGATTGTAACCGGAGTTGCAGCCAACCTTCTCAATGCCTTTGTCAACTATCTGCTTCTCCATCAACTGCATCTTGGGGTGATGTGAGTCTAACCTACTCTTGGGACAGGGAGAAGGGATGACTGGCATGTGGCTTTTCCAGTGGGAGAAAAGAGTGGGTCCTTGAGCTGGTTCTTGTGTTCACATGTGGTCTCTTTCTCACATCCCTCTGGAAAACCCTGTTGGGGGATGGAGGGCAATGCTGCCATGGGAGGAAGAGGACCTCAGGGCCTGCTGAGGATGGCCCAGCAAGGCCTGGATTGCTCCCCTCCTTGCCCAGGTAGGCGCGGAGAGGATGGAGGACAGGTACCTTCCCTTCACTGGGCCTGTTTTTTCCAGAGGTTCTGCACTGGCAAACACGATTTCTCAGTTCGCTCTGGCTCTGTTCCTCTATCTCTACATCCTCTGGAAAAAACTGCATCAAGCTACATGGGGAGGTAAAGAATGCCTTTTGTCTTCCGACTTGGACGTGGGTTTGTCTCACGTGAAGCTCCAGCCCCATGGCCGGATCTATTGGAAACGTGTGTGTGTGTTTCCCGCCTGCAGGATGGTCCCTTGAGTGCCTGCAGGACTGGGCCTCCTTCCTCCGCCTGGCCATCCCCAGCATGCTCATGATGTGCATTGAGTGGTGGGCCTACGAGATCGGGAGCTTCCTGAGCGGTCCGTGTGAAGACAGATAATGGCGACTGGTGGGAATATGGCAGGGGGAGGGGGGCCCTCCGAAAACAAGGCATCAGCTGTCTTTCTTCACCAGGTATCCTCGGCATGGTGGAGCTGGGTGCTCAGTCGATCGTGTATGAACTGGCTACCATTCTATACATGGTAAGTGACAGAGGACTGGTCGTGGGGAGAAGCTAGATGTTTCCCTGGCTGGGTATCTGAATGAGTCCTCCAGATGAGCACAGGCATGCATAATTCAGTAATCATCTGTGAAATGATGGATTGCTGGTCATGGTGGCTCACGTCTGTAATCCCAGCACTTTGGGAGACAGAGGCGAGAGGATTGCCTGAGCCCACAGGTTCGAGACCAGCCTGGGCAACATGGCGAGCCCTTGTCTCTACAGTAAATCAAAAGCAAAAAATTAGCTGGATGTGGTTGCACATAACTGTAGTTCCAGCTACTTGGAAGGTTGAGTTGGAAGGATCACCTGAGCCTAGCAGGTCAAGGCTGTGGTGGCCATGAGCAGTTTGCCACTATACTCCAGCCTGGGCGACAGAGAAATTCCAACTAGAAAAAAAAAAAAAAAGAATAAATGATGGATAATAGTAAAATCTCATCCTTGAGCATGGGAGTGTGCTTTCAATATGGTTGGATGTTTCCTGTGAACTGAACGGGGTTGGGCAGAAATATTTCAAATGATCTGCTTTGCTTCTCTGTCTTCCTAACACAGCTCAAATCCAAAAGATCTGATTTTATTTCCATACTTTTAGAATCTTTTTCAGTTGTCACAACACAAAAGTCTTAAGGGGCCAGCTGAATGGCATAGAAGAGGGATGAGACTGGGTGTATGGCAATGAATACCAGGCTGCCCATGTCACCATGCCTGGCTCCTGCCTAGTTCTGAAGCCTTTGAAAACACATTGTGGCTACTCCTAGGTAGATCCCCAAAAGAATTGAAAACTGCATCCTCAAACTCCTGGGCTCAAGCAATCCTCCCACCTTTGCCTCCAGAGTAGCTGGGACTATAGGTGCAGACCACCACCACACCTGGCTAATGTTTTAAATTTTTTATATAGACAGAGTATCCCTATATTGCCTGGGTTGGCCTCAACTCCTGACCTCAAGCGATTCTTCCACTTTGGCCTCCCAATGCACTGGGAGTAGAGGTGTGAACCACTGCTCCTGGCAAAAAAGCAGGGTCTTAAAGGAATATTTGTTCAAATGTGTTCATAGGAGTATTATTCACAATAGCCAAAAGGTAGAAGCAACCCAAAAGCCAGGCTCAGTGACTCAGCCTGTAATCCTGTGCCTTTGGGAAGCTGAGGTGAGTGGATTGCCTGAGCCCAAGGGTTTGAGACCCGCCTTGGCAGGCGAGACCTCGTCTCTACAACAAATCAAAAAATTAGCCAGGCGTGGTAGTGCGCGCCTGTAATTCTGGCTACTCGGAAGGCTGAGGCGGAAGGATCGCCGGAGCCCAGCAGGTTGAGGCTGCGGTGGCCGGGAGCAGGCCACTGCACTCCAGGCTGGGTGACAGAGTGAGACTCCAACTCAAAAAAAGAAGCAACCCAAATGTCCATGAGTGGACGAACAGAGAAACAAAATGTGTTCTATGCATACAACAGATTATTATTCAGCCTTAAAAAGGAAGGAAATTTTGTTTGCTAGAGAAGAACTCCAGTCACTAGAGGCCTTCCTTTGACTTCATTTTACTGAACAAACGGAAATTCTGAAGGAACCGAGTGTCACTTTAGATATGTAAATTTAACAACAGAAAGGGGAGTTAGTAATGTGGGAGAAGACTAAAGCCAGCAGATGAGCTTGGCATTTTTTTGTGCTACTAAAACAGATCCCCCCAATTATTGGTTATATTCATAAAATACAGGGGGTTTATATTTCCTGTTGTCCTTAAAAATCATTCTCTTGGGGACATATGTTTTTGTTCTATTTCTGACAAAATATTTAACTTGTATTTTTTTTGTTTGTTTTTGTTTTGGAGTCGGAGTCTCACTCTGTCACCCAGGCTGGCAGGCTGGAGTGCAGTGGCATGCTCACAGCCACGCAACCTTGACCTGCTGGGCTCAGGCAATCCTTCTAAGTAGCTAGAACTACAGGTGCGTGCCACCATGCCTGGCTAATTTTTTATTGTATTATAGAAGAGAGATCTCCAAGTTGTCCAGGTTCGTCTCAAACCCCTGGACTCAGACAGACCTCTTGCCTCTGCCTCCCAAAGTGCTGGGATTACAGGCATGAGCTATAACCTGTATTTTTCACTCTACCTTTTATATTTTATTTATTTTATATCTCAGTAATTCATTAATTAAATCTAAATCAAAATGCTTAATGGTACATAGTATTCCACAATTAGTAGTATAATTTTTTTTTTTTTAAGTCACAGTCTTACTCTGTCACCTAGGCTGGAGTGCAGTAGCATGGTCATGGCTCACTGCAGCGTTGAACTCTTGGGTTCAGGTGATTCTTCCACTTCAGCCTCCTGAGTAGCTGGGACTACAGGCACATGCCACCACACCCAGCTAACTTTTCTGTGATCTTTTTGTACAAACTAGGTCTGCTGTGTTGCTTAGGCTGGTCTCGAACTCCTAGGTTCAAGCAACCCTCCCGCCTCAGCTTCCCAAAGTGCTGGGATTATTTATAGGAGTGAGCTACCGTATCCAGTCTGTAGTATAATTTTAAAACCAATATTTCATTTTTGAATATTTAGTTGTTGGTTTTTTAAGTTTTTTTTTTTTTTTGAGTCAGAGTCTCACTCTGCCACCCAGGCTAGAGTGCAGTGACATAATCACGGCTACTGCAGCCTCAACCTGCTGAGCTCAGGCAGTCCTTCTGCTTCAGCCTTTCAAGTAGCTGGGAATACAGGTGTGTGCCACCACGCCCAGCTAATTTTTTGATTTATTGTAGAGAAGAGGTCTTGCCAAGTTGCCCATGGTACCCATAGGCGTGAGGCACCATGCCCAGCATATTTAGTTTATTTCCAATGTTTCAATATGAACCACACTTTAGTGGATATCCTAGGACAATTATCTCTGTATACTTGTTTGATTATTTCTTTAAGATAAATTTCTAATAGTGAAACTTATGTATAATTTTATATCTTCTGCATATGTTTCTCTATGCTTTCCAATAGGCCTGTGAGAATTTACATTTACATTTCTCCTTAATCAAAAGAAGGATGTAAGGCCTGGCATGGTGGCTCATGCCTATAATCCCAGCACTTTGGGAGGCTGAGGTGAGAGAATTGCCTGAGCCCACGGACTCAGAACAAACCTGGGCAACTTGGTGAGACACCCATCTCTACAATAAATCAAAAAATTAGCCCGGTGTGGCGGCATGTGCTTGTAGTTCCAGCTACTTGGAAGGCTGAGGCGGAAGGATCGCCTGAGCCCAGCAGCAGGTCAAGGCTGCCGTGGCCGGGAGCTTGCCATTGCCCTCCAGCCTGGGCGACAGAATGAGACTTCTACTCAAAATAAAAAATTTAAAAAAAGAAGGACGTAATATACCTTTTCCTTGGATTCACCAAGATTTACATTTTGCCCTATGTACTCTGTCTGTCTGTCTACACAGTCCATATTCAAGTACCATCAATTTTTCCAATAATATCCTTTATCACTATTTTCTCCCTGACATTAAGCTGTCACATTTCTCTAGTGTCCTTTAATCTGGAACAGATCCTCAGTCTTTATTTTCTTGACATGGCATTTCTGAAGAATACAGACCATTATGGAATTTCCCTCAATATGTCGTAGCTGATGTTTCCTCATAAATCAGTTCTGACTGTCCCTTTGGGGATGGAATCCTACAGAAGCAATGCTGTGTTCTTCTCAGTGCATCATATCAGGAGGCACCTGATAATGATTTGTTCCAGTACTGGTGACATTAACTCTGATTGCTTGGTTAAGATGGGCCTGCCAGGTTTCTCCTGTCAAGTTACCATCTTTCCCTTCATAGTGAAGAAATTATTTTGGGGGGAAATCTTGATGTTTGTCCCTACTCATGAGTTTCTAGGCAGGGATGCAGATATATATATATATATATATATATATATATATGTTTTTTTGGTTTTTTTTTTGAGTTGGAG
>NW_007257629.1:118137-121869 GCF_000164805.1 Carlito syrichta | reverse complement strand
TTGATTTATTGTAGAGATGAGGTCTTGCCAAGTTGCCCAGGCGGGTCTCGAACCCACGGGCTCAGGCAATCCACTCACCTCAGCCTCCCAAAGGCGTGGGATTACAGGCTGAGCCACCAAGCCCGGCTCTTTTTCTTTCTTTATTGTATTTTATTTTTTATTTTTTTGTGTCGGAATCCTACTCTGTTGCCCAGGCTGGAGTGCAGTGGCTCACAACCACCATACCCTTGACCTGCTGGGCTCAGGTGATCCTTCCACCTCAGTCTTCCTAGTAGCTGGAATTACAGGCTTGCACCACTAAGCCCACCTAATTATTTTGATTTATTGTAGAGACGAGGTCTTACCAAGTTGCCCAGGCTGGTCACAAACTTTTTCTTTACTAATATTAATTTATCAAGTGGTAAATGTATAGATAATAGTAATGGCAAATCTTTATTGAGGAATTCCTACATGTGAGGCACTATTCTAAGCAGTTAGCATGTATGGACTCATTAAATTCCCAAAATAACTATAAGAGGTAGCTTCTATCACTAGACTCCTCTTACAGATAAGACAAAACAACGGCAGTCTAGAGAGGGTAAGTAACTTGCTCAGAGTCACACAGCTGCTAAGGAGCTGTGCCAGTATTTGAACCCAGGCAGCCTGGCTTCAAAATCCTGATTCCTAACCCGATGCAGTGCTACTTCCCTGAAATTCCTTTAGTACCACTCCAATTTCCTAACCTGGATCCCTTGATGGTCTTTTAGAACAGACACTATACTAGGGATAGTGACACGTACTTGTAGTCCCAGCTTCTTGTGAGGCTGAGGTGGGAGGATCACTTGAGCCCAGGAGTTTGGGGCTGCAGTAAGCTATGATCGCTGCACTCTAACCTGGGTAACAGAGCAAGACCCCGACTCTTCTTTTTTTTTTTTTGAGTTGGAGTCTCACTCTGTCACCCAGACTGGAGTGCAGTGGCTGCTCCCGGCCACCGCAACCTCGACCTGCTAGGCTCCGGTGATCCTTCCGCCTCAGCCTTCCAAGTAGCTGGAACTACAGGCGCGTGCTACCCCACCCAGCTAATTTTTGATTTATTGTAGAGATGAGGTCTTGCCAAGTTACCCAGACGGGTCTCGAACCCACGGGCTCAGGCAGTCCACTCACCTCAGCCTCCCAAAGGCGCAGAATTACAGGCTGAGCCACTGAGCCCGGCTAAGACCCTGACTCTTAAAAAAAAAAAGAACAGATACTAGCTTGGGTACCTGGTAGTCAGTCCATCCCTCGTACTCTGCGTAGGAACAGGATTGTGCAGGGTCCTCCTGTTATGAGCACCATAATCTGGGGTTCATGTTCCCCAGGAGCTTGGGAGCTCCCAGCTAGACAAAGGGGATGTTGCAAATTTATCTCTTCAGAACTTTCAGGACCAAGTTTTACCCCCCAGCTGTGAGGCATGAGGCTGCTTCTCTGTGCAGTATTCTTACTTTGCAGTTTTGTTGTTGTAGGTTTCCTTTTTGTTTTAGATCCCTTCGGGCTTTTGCGTGGCTGTCAACGTTCGGGTAGGAAATGCACTGGGTGCTGGAAACACTGAGCTGGCAAAGAAGTCCTCTGTGGTTGCCCTGCTGATCACAGGTGCTTAGACCCTTTGACCTAACTAAGGCTGGAGTGCAGTCTCTGCATGTGAAACCTAGGTTCCTCCACTTCCTATGGATTTTCGTGCTCATTGTGTTGTTTCCTTTGCCATTTTTACCTCCAGAGCTCTTTGCAGTAACCTTTTGTGTCCTGCTGTTAAGCTGTAAGGATCACGTGGGGTACATTTTCACTACCGACCGGTGAGTGCTGGGATTTTCTTGAAATGTGAAATCTGTGATTAAGAAATAGTCTCCACAATAAATAAAAAATGAGCCAGGTGTGGTAGCGCGCGCCTGTAGTTCCAGATACTCGGAAGGCTGAGGCAGAAGGATCGCCGGAGCCCAGCAGGTTGAGGCTGAGGTGGCTGGGAGCATGCCACTGCACTCCAGTCTGGGTGACAGAGTGAGACTCCAACTCAAAAAAAAAAAAGAAAAGAAATAGTTAATCTGAGATTCAGAGTGCCAGCAGAAAAAAAACTTTTTAAAAATTAAAAAGAAGCCGGGCTCGGTGGCTCAGCCTGTAATTCCGCACCTTTGGGAGGCTGAGGTGAGTGGATTGCCTGAGCCCACGGGTTCGAGACCCGCCTGGGCAACTTGGCGAGACCTCATCTCCAAAATAAATCAAAAAAACTAGGCGTGTGTGGTAGCACGCGCCTGTAGTTCCAGCTACTTGGAAGGCTGAAGCAGAAGGATCTCTGGAGCCCAGGAGGTCGAGGCTGCGGTGACCGGGAGCGGCCACGGCACTCCAGTCTGGACGATAGAGTGAGACTCCAACTCAAAAAAAAAAAAAAAAAAAAAAAAAAAAAAATTTAAAAAGGAAGGAAGAAAGAAAGAAATGGTCAGATAAATGCTATCATGAGAGAGGTCTGTGGTTGTTGCATCTTGGAGAGGTGTCTGAATCATTTACAAGACGGAGACACCACTGATATTACCTGGGAAGAACTGATTAGATGTAGGAAGTGATTTACAGTCTTGGGTGCCAATTTAATGAGCATTGGTGTGGTATTATGCTTCTGGTGGTCAGAATATCATGTATTTGAAAGAAGGAAAACCCTTTGAGTACAGACAATTACATTTCCAGTTAATTGTTTTGTTCCCAATGATATGAATCGTTTTGGTATCTCAGTATCTGCCAAACTGCTTGATTTGTCAAACCCAACTGAAGCCTGGACATGGTGGCTCACGCCTATAATCCCATGCCTTTGGGAGGCTGAGGTGAGTGGATTGCCTGAGCCCGCGGGTTCGAGACCCGCCTGGGCAGTGAGACCTCATCTCTACAATAAATCAAAAAATCAGCCGGGCGTGGTAGTGCATGCCTGTAATTCCGCCTACTTGGAAGGCTGAGGCGGAAGGATCCCCGGATACACTCCAGTCTGGGCAACAGAGTGAGACTCCAACTCAAAAAAAAAAAAAAGAAAGAAAGAAAAATTAGCTGGGTATTGTGGCACATGCCTGTAGTTCCAGCTACTTGGAAGGCTGAGGTGGAAGGATCACCTGAGCCGAGCAAGTCGAGGCTGTGGTGACCATGAGTGTGCCACTGCCCTCCAACCTGGGCGATAGAGTGAGACTCCAACTCAAAAAAACCACAAAAAACAAACAAACAAAAAAAACCCCACCCCAACTGAAGTTAAAATCTCACCAGTGAACTACCTCAAAAATCACATTATTAAGACTGGCCATAGTGGCTCACTGTAATCCCAAAACTTTGGAAGTCCAAGGCAAGAGAACTGCTTGAGTCCAGCAGTTTTCAGACCAGCCTGAGCAACATAGCAATACTTTATCTCTACAAAAAATTAAAAATCAGCCAGGCATTGTGGCACGTACTTGTAGTGCCAGCTATTCAGGAGGCTGAGTTCAAAGAATGGCCTGAGCCTAGGGGTTGGTACTGTGGTGAGCCATGATCGTGCCACTGCACTCTAGCCTGGGCAACAGAGTGAGTCCCTGATTTAAAAAAAAAAAAAAAAAGTGAAAATATTAGGCAGAAAAAGTAGGGTGTAGAACATCATACAGAGAGAATGCTATAAATGATGTGATAGAATATAGAAGAAGAAATTAGAAATGTGCATTTGCTTTTGTTTTGTTTTGTTTTTGAGTCAGAGTCTCACTCTGTCGCCCAGACTGGAGT
>NW_007257629.1:111503-117905 GCF_000164805.1 Carlito syrichta | reverse complement strand
AGAGATGAGGTCTCGCCAAGTTGCCTAGGCTGGTCTTGAACCTGTGGGCTCAGGCAATCCTCTTACCTTGGCCTCCCAAAGTGCTGGGATTATAGACATGAGCCACCGCTCCCGGCCTTGCAGTAAGACTTTTCTTGCTTTCTTGTTGTTACTTTCATTTCGTCGACCACTTGCATATGTTACCTATTCAAAAAATAATATTTGAATGCACAAACTGTGTTTCTTTCCTTTTTGGGGGGGAGGAGGAAGTGATTATCTTGTTGAGTGCCAGGGTTCTTTTTTGTCAATTCATTCAACAAATATTTATTGCCAGACAGTGTTCTATGTGACCAAGCTCCTTCCAAGGGTGTTGTGCATTTCTTGTCTCCCAGGTCAGAGGGAGCCTTTTTGTCATATCCCTTCATGTGTAGGCACTGGAATCCAGCTCTCTAGCTTCAAGGATTAGGACCCATTTCCAGAAACCAAGGATAATTCTGCAGGGTATATCTATGGCCTTTACAGCTTATCTACCTGGGTTCCCTAGAGGGAACCTTAACTCTTATCCTGAGCTGGATGTGGTAGCTCACACTTGTAATCCCAGCACTTTGGGAGGCTGAGGCAAGAGGACTGTCTGAACTCACAGGTTCGAAACCAGCCTGGGCAACATGGCGAGACCTCATCTCTACAATAAATAAAAAAATTAGCTGGGTGTGGTGGCGCATGCTTGTAGTTCCAGCTACTTGAATGACTGAGGCAGAAGGATCGCCTGAGCCCAGCAGGTCAAGGCTGCAGTGGTCATGAGCATGTCACTGCCCTCCAGCCTGGGCGAGACAGTGAGACTTCAACTAAAAAACAAAACAAAAAACTCTTATTCTGTAGTGCTTTACTCAGCGCACTGAGAGACACATTCACACTTGGCCTATGGAATCATGTTAAAAGAAGGATGACAATATAGTCCAAACTTTCTTTTTTCTTCTTTTTAAGAGCAAGGGTCTTGCTCTGTTGCCCAGGCTACACTTGAACTCCTGGACTCCAAAGATCCTCCTGCCTCAGCCTCCTGAGTAGCTGGGACTATGGGCATGCACCACTGTACCCAGCTAACTTGTTTTTGAGGGGTGGGGGTACCAAATTATTTGATTTGTCTACATTGACTCTACTGTAGTCCCTCCTTATGTGCAGTTTTGTTTTCCAAAGTTTCAGTTACCCACCGTCAACTTTGGTTTGAAAATATTACGTGGAAAATTCCAGAAATAAACAACTCAGGTTTTAAATTGCACGCCATTCTGAGTAGCAGGATGAAATCTCACGTTGTCCTGCCCTGTACCACCAGGGACGTGAATCATTCCCCTCTTCAGGGTCTCTGTGCTGTCCACACCAGTCTGTTAGTCATTTTTCAGATCAACTGTCTTGGTATTGCGGTGCTTTTGCTCAAGGAACTCTTATTTATTTAATAGTAGTCCCAGAGCACAAGAGTAGTGATACTGGCCTATTGTTATGATTGTTCTTTTTTTTTTTAGTTGGAGTCTCACTCCATTGTCCAGGGCTGGAGTGCAGCTCACAGCCACTGCAGCGTCGACCTGCTGGGCTCTGGTGATCCTTCCACCTCAGTCTTCCATGTAGCCGGAACTACAGGCGTGTGCTACCGTGCCCAGCTAATTTTTTAATTTTTATCATAGAGATGAGGTCTCACCAAGTTGCCTGGACTGATCTCAAACCTGTGGGCTCAGGCAATCCGCTTGCTTTGGCTTCTCAAAGTGCTGGGATTACAGGCTGAGCCACTGAGCCCGGCCGATTGTTTTATTTTATTACTGGTTACTGTTGTTAAACTCTTACTGTGCCTAATAGATTAAACTTTGCCATAGGTATGTATAGCAAAACACAGTTTAGGGTTTGGTACTATTTGCAGTTTCGGGCATCCACTGGAGGTATTGGGACCAGAGATACAGGGGGACTACTATATCTTTTTTCTAAAAGTTGTGAGATGCAGTATATGGTTGGTTTCCTCTGCTGGCCAAGCAGCAGAACTGTTCCTGGCTAGCTCGTCAGTCAGCTAGAATGCCCATGCATGTCAGTTGTACAGAATGTTGTAGAGTTCTTCTTTTTCCACACTTCTGACCATACATGCTTTTTTTTTTCCCTAACAGAGACATCACTAACCTGGTGGCTCAGGTGGTTCCAATTCATGCTGTTTCCTACCTCTTTGAAGCTCTTGCTGTAAGTATTAATGTCGTATTCCCTAAGAGCTGTTGCAATCTATGGAAATGTCTTCTCATGATGGTAAATTTCAACTAAGGCCGGGCTTGGTGGCTCAGCGGCTCAGCCTGTAATCCCGCGCCTTGGGAGGCCGAGGTGAATGGATTGCCTGAGCCCGCGGGTTCGAGACCTGCCTGGGCAACTTGGCGAGACCTCATCTCTACAATAAATAAAAAAATCAGCTGGGTGTGGTAGTACGCGCTGGTAGTTCCCGCTACTTGGAAGGCTGAGGCGGAAGGATTGCTGGAGCCCAGCAGGTCGAGGCTGCGGTGGCCAGCAGCAGCCACTGCACTCCAGTCTGGGCGACAGAGTGAGACTCCGACTCATAAAAAAAAATTTTCAACTAAGAGGGGCTAGGGTAGGTAGCAATATTGAACGTTGCTATCATATTTAATTTAGAAGAATGCTATCTGAGCCAGGTGCAGTGGCTCATGCCTATAATCCCAGAGCTTTGGGAGGCTGAGACAGGAGGACTGCTTGAGCTCAGGTATTCAAGACCAGACGGGGCAACATAGCAAGACCTTGTCTCTACCAAAAAACAAAATTAGCTGTCCATGGTGGTGTGTGCCTGTAGTCCCAGCTACTAAGGAGGCTGAGGCAGAAGGATCCCTTGAGCCTAGGAGATTGAGGTTGCAGTGAACCGTGACCACGCTACTGTGCTCCAACCTGGGTGACAGAGTGAGACCTTGACTCAAAATTAAAAAAAAGAAATAGTAGAATACTGTCACATGGTCATGGATTTTTGAGTCAGAGTTCCACAGAATGGTAAGCGTTGGGGAGGTGGTAGTCTCTTGGAAGCACCAGCCATGTTCACATGGATGGAATGTCATGTGCCCACAGTGTACATGCGGCGGCATTCTGCGGGGAAGTGGAAATCAGAAGATTGGAGCCATTGTGAATGCCATCGGGTATTACATGGTTGGTCTCCCCATCGGGATTGCGCTGATGTTTGCGACCAAGCTTGGAGTGATGGGTAAGCTTTAACCATTGGTAGTTGCTCACAGGCCTAGGAAATGAGCGCCAGCATGCAGGTCTTTTACTGAGACTCTACTCTGAAACACGGAACTTTTCCCACATTCATTCTGTGCCTTGTCAGAACACAGGGAGGGATCAGGGTGGGTAGCTTTCAGCTCCAGCCAAAGGCTACATGGTCCTGCTGTGCGTGCCCATGTGGGCTATTTTCCACACGGACACACTTGAGCACAGCAAGATGCCCCTCTTTCTACTCACCTCCCCGGCCTGGGGCATCAAGTTCTCACTTCTTCAAAGGAGCTGATAGCAGGGACCGCTGAAGAAGCATTCGGAAATGTCCATTTGTGGATTCTGTTCTATTCTATAGTGACAGCCCTCGCATGGTGAGACCCAGAGACCGAGTCTGCAGGGCTAAGGCCATCGTACCCTGGCCATCCTCAAGTGTTTGGGGTGAGGCAGGGTCAGCACTCATGATGGCCATGTACATACCAAAGAAACATCCGTATGTGTTTGCCCAAGCAGCGTGGCAGGATCCATGGAGGACACTGCATGGCTAGTGCCCTCCTTGTTACCCTCATCCCATTCTGCAGCCTCCACCTCCCTCCTGGATCAGTTTCTTAGCTCTGTGTCTTGACGGTCTCCCTACAAGGGCATGTGGTATGATGGGTGTGAACAGCAGAAGGAAGCGGGGGCATGAACTTCTTCATCACTTTACTACATTTGGAAGAAAGACCTTAATTCACAGGATCTGAAATTACCAGTGCTAATCTTTTTTAAAAGTATGGAAATAAATAACTGCCCAGCTTTGATTTCTAAAATAATAATTTGGAAGACATTGGCAGTTAATAAATGGTTCTGTGAAAACCTGGACATGATCTTTGGGGTGAAATAGTGACTGACTTAAGCATGGTTTGTTTTGATCCATCGGTACTTGGCATGCTCAGAGGTGGTGAGAAGTCAGCTGATACCCAGAGGGGACCTACAGTTCAATATGTTCTATTATGTTGCACATTTCTCTCAAGTTCAATAATATTTTAATTAAAAATACAGGACTTATTCAAAGAATAGAATTGCCAATGCAAAGTTCACTGGGCTTACATCATGGTGCAACTTATTTAGCTGAGTTTCTGGTATTATTCATATTTTGGATTTTATTTTACACAACAGATCTAAAACATTGTGACTGCAACATGTATATCAGTAAGGAGATACTTTACATTCTTTTTTTTGAGTTGGAGTCTCACTCTGTCTCCCAGTTTGGAGTACAATGGCACGCTCACAACCACCACAGCCTCAGGTGATCCTTTCACCTCACCCTTCCAAGTAGCTGGAACTACAGGCACATGCCACCATGCCCGGCTAATTTTTTTTTTTTTTTTATTGTAGAGATGAAGTCTCACCAAGTTACCCAGGCTGGTCTTGAACCTATGGGCTCAGGCAGTCCTCTTACCTTGGCCTCCCAAAGTGCTGGGATTACAGGCGTGAGCCACCGTCTCCGGCTACATTCTTTTTTATATTATATCATCTTATTATTTCAAATTGACAAATTATAATTGTATATGTTTATGGGGTACGATGAGGTGTTTGATATATGTATACAATGTGAACATTAGGTCAAGCTAATAAACATGTCTGTCACCTCGTATCATTTTTTATGGTGAGACATTTGAAATTTCCTCTTGGTTAATTTGAAGTACACATTATTATTGACTATAGTCACCCTGCTGTTCAATAGCTTTCAAAGCATGTTCTACCTGTCTGAAACTTTGTGCCCTAATGCTCCCCATTCCCTCTCCCCTTTCCCCCAGCCTCTGGTAACCACCATTCTACTCTACTTCTGTGAATACAACTTTTTAAGAAGAAGAATCCACTTTATTTTTATTTATTTATTTATTGTAGAGACAAGGTCTCGCCAAATTGCCTGGGCTGTTCTCGAACCGGCAGGTTCAGGCAGTCCACTGAACTTGGCTTCCCAAAGTGCTGGGATTACCGGCTGAGCCACTGAGCCAAGGAATCTACTTTAAAACCCAGATGAGTGCAGTGGCTCAAACCTGTAATCCTAGCACTATGGGAGGGCGAGGCAAGAGGATTGCTTGAGTCCAGGAGTTTGAGGCCGATCTAGACAACACAGCGAGACCTCATTTCTTTCTTTTTTTTTTTTTGTTGGAGTCTCACTGTCTACCAGACTGGAGTGCAATGGCATGCTAATGGCCACTGCAGTATTGATCTGCTGGGCTCAGGTGATCCTTCTGCCTCAGCCTTCCAAGTAGCTGGAACTGCAGGCATGTGCCATCACACCCGGCTAGTTTTTCTTGATTTATTGTAGAGACGAGGTCTCACCAAGTTGTCCAGGCTGGTCTCAAACCCGTGGGCTCAGGCAATCCTCTCACCTGGGCCTTCCAAAGTGCTGGGATTATAGGCGTGAGCCACCATAACCTGCTGAGATCTCATTTCTTTTTTTTCTTTTTTTCTTTTTTTTTTTGAGTTGGCGTCTCACTCTGTTGCCCAGACTGGAGTGCAGTGGCCGCTCCCGGCCACCGCAGCCTCGACCTGCTGGGCTCCGGCGATCCTTCTGCCTCAGCCTTCCAAGTAGCCGGAATTACAGGCATGTGCTACCACACCTGGCTAATTTTTTATTTATTGTAGAGATGAGGTCTCACCAAGTGAGACCTCATTTCTACAAAAAATAAAATTAAAAAATAAGCTGGGTGTGGTGGTATTTGCCTGTAGTCCCAGCTACTCGGGAGGCTGAGGTAGGAGGATTGCTTGAACCCAGGAAATGAAAGCTGTGGTGAGCCATGGTGGTGCCACTACACTCCAATCTGGGTGACAGAGTGAGACCCCAATTCAAATAAATAAATAAATAAATAATAAAAATAAAATGTAAACCCCATCCATATCTCAAGTGCTGTCCCTGGCTCACTCATTCATTTAACAAATGCATACTTGCTATGAGCAAAATAGAGTAAGTTGAGAATCACTGAAAAGAAACACTGGGGGTGGTGAGGACTCTGTGAGAAGACTGTATACAATGCCTCCACCCACATCTTAGAAGAAAAGGTGGTATGAATTGATTTTGAATATTGTGTCTCCTCTGGAAATGTATGCAGTATACCTATACGAGGTATCCAGGAGAGCATCAGAATTCTGCAGGGTCTCAGGAGCAACACAAGCAAATTTTTTTTTTTTTTTTTTTTT
>NW_007257629.1:108813-111278 GCF_000164805.1 Carlito syrichta | reverse complement strand
AGGATTACAGGCTGAGCCACCGAGCCCGGCTCGCAAGCATATCTTAAAGGCCACCAGAATTCCCTGGAAGGCTTTTCAAATATTCACATTCCTGGACCCTGCCCAAGGGCTTCTTTTAAAAAAAATTTTTTTTTTTTGAGGCGGGATCTCTCTGTTACTCAGGCTAGAGTACAGTGGCATGATCATGGCTCACTACAGCCTTGACATTCTTGACTCAGGTGATCCTTCCACCTCAGCCTCCTGAGTAGCTGGGGCTACAGGCATGTACCACCATGCCTGACTAATTTTTGTATTTTTTGTGAAGACAAGATTTCTCTATGTTGCCCAGGCTGGTCTCAGACTCCTGGGCTCAAGAGATTCTCCCACCTTGGCCTCCCAAAGTGCTGAGATATCAGGTGAGAGTCACTGTGCCTGGCTAGGATTCTAATAATCATCCTGGTTGGGTTCCTAGGTTGAGTCCAACAGAAATCTTTAAAATGATGTATGGCGAAACTACTGGAAATTTCATTAATAACTTTCAAATGATAGCTGGAGACAGCTGTTTGTTTTCTGTTTAAGATGGTTAGGATGATGCCGGGTACGGTGGCTCATGCCTGTAATCCTATCACTTTGGGAGGAGGAGGCGAGAGGATTGCCTGAGCCTGCGGGTTTGAGACCAGCCAGGGCAGCATGGTGAGACCTCGACTCTACAATAAAAAAAAAAAAAATTAGTCAGGTGGGGTGGCACATGCCTGTGGTTCCAGCTCCTTGGAAGACTGAGGTGGAAAGATCGCCTGAGCCCAGCAGGTTGAGGCTGCAGTGGCCATGAGCATGCTACTGCACTCCCGCCTGGGCAACAGAGTAAGACTCCGACTCAAAAAAAAAGAAGCCTCCTATGTGGTGGGTGAGGAGTACATATTTTACTTTATCTAGTTGATGCTAAGTTGGAAGTGGGGACCAAAAATAGGGAAGCTGTCAGTTATTAATCAATCAAGTCCTGGCCATTTGGTACCAATTGTTACAGAAGTTGCTGGTTGGCTTCCTGGATTGTCACTGGAGCCAGCATCTGGCTTTCTGCAAGATTACTTTATAGCAGACTGGCTTCCTGGATTGACTTTCGTAGATGAGGGGTTGGTTTCTTGGCCACGGTGCTGCAGGTTGTGGGTCAGAGTTCTATTTTTTTTTTTTTGAGTTGGAGTCTCACTCTGTCACCCAGACTGGAGTGCAGTGGCCGCTCCCGGCCACCGCAGCCTCGACCTGCTGGGCTCCGGCGATCCTTCCGCCTCAGCCTTCCAAGTAGCCGGAATTACAGGCATGCACTACCATGCCCGGCTGATTTTTTGATTTATTGTAGAGATGAGGTCTCGCTGCCCAGGCGGGTCTCGAACCGGCGGGCTCAAGCAATCCACTCACCTCAGCCTCCCAAAGGCGCGGGATTACAGGCTGAACCACTGAGCCCGGCTAGAGTTCTATTTTTATTAACCTTTATTATGGTCAGGTCCTTGCCCGTTTGCATATTCAGTCTCTCTGTCTTACTCCCTTTCTCCCTCTCTTTTTCTCTTGGCTATCATTCGAGCTTTTGATTCTGCCAATGGGTCACTGTTGACAACAGAAAAAACCCTTCATCATTTGAAGTCTTCCTCTGTGGCCTGTGTGGGCACATTAGGTAGAGTCTGCATGGCACTTGGAGAGCCACAAGGCTTTTTCCAGCATCTGTTCCCATTCAACCTTCCTCTTTGTTCCCTAGTCATCTCTAGGTGCATAACCTTGCTCCGGGGGCTGCCAGCGAAGTCTGTGTTGGTGGAAGCAAGTTAAGGTTCAAGGTTTGGCAGGAAGTTCTGAGAGAGGGAGCATTCTTAATTTATATGGCTAGTGATTTCTGCTGTTTTAATGTTAGTCACTTTTTTTTTTTAGGAAAATAGGGGAGAAGTAGTTTGTTCTGGGAAATTTTATTTCTTTCAAACTGGCACATTTCTTAATATCTGAGCATTATAATCACTAAGGCCAAAAATAGCCTCTGAATGTTTGTTCTTACATCCTGAACCTAAAGAGGTCCACCCCTCTGGGTTGGCCTTAGGGAGTGCTGGGTCTTCTGGAACCTTCTGGAAGCCCCAGGAGACAGCAGGGTAGAAGTCTGTGGCCCACTGTCAGTATGCCCAACAGAAGTGAGATAGGAGAAAAATACTCCCTGGATGGCTCGTTTTCCACGGAATTAACCTCTGTTAAATATTTCCATTTCTAGGTCTGTGGTCAGGGATCATCACCGGCACAGTCTCTCAAACTGTGTGCTTTCTAGGCTTTATTGCTCGGCTAAATTGGAAAAAAGCCTACCAACAGGTAACTGTCCTCATTGCTGTCCCAGTAAAATCTCCTCTCCTGGAAAACAAACAGGATCTGATTTGACTATCTTTTGTTTTGGAAGGTTCGTTATTTATTTATTTATTTATTTTTTTGAGTTGGAGTCTCACTCTGTTGCCCAGACTGGA
>NW_007257629.1:99944-108793 GCF_000164805.1 Carlito syrichta | reverse complement strand
CGGACACTGCAGCCTCGACCTACTGGGCTCCGGCGATCCTTCCGCCTCAGCCTTCCAAGTAGCCAGAATTACAGGCATGCGCTGCCACGCCTGGCTGATTTTTTTTTTTATTTATTGTAGAGATGAGGTCTCGCTGCCCAGGCGGGTCTCGAACCCGCGGGCTCAGGCAGTCCACTCACCTCAGCCTCCCAAAGGCGCGGGATTACAGGCTGAGCCACCGAGCCTGGCTTCTTTTTTTATTTTTTATTGTAGAGACGAGGTCTCACTAAGTTGCCCAGGCTGGTCCTGAACCCACAGGCTCAAGCAATCCACTTGCCCTGACCGCTCAAAGTGCTGGGATTACAGGCTGAGCCACTGAGCCCAGCAGGTTCTTTTTCTTTATTCTTTTATCATGCATGTTATTTTTCTTCTTGTTGTTTTAACTGATTTATTTCAGAAATGAAGGGCCAGACAAGCCTGGCTAACCATTTCCAGAAAAATAGGATGTTCTACTGGGCGTGGTGGCTCACACCTATAATCCCACCTATAATTCTACTTTGGGAAGTAGAGGCAAGAAGATTGCCTGAGCCCATGGGTTTGAGAGCAACCTGGGCAACTTGGCGAGACTTTGTCTCTTTAATAAATCAAAAAATTAGCCGGGCATGGTGGCACATGCCTGTGGTTCCAGCTATTTGGAAGCTGAGGCAGAAGGATCGCCTAAACCCAGCAGGTTGTGGCTGTGGTGGCCATGAGTGTGCCACTGCCCTCCAGCTTAAGTGACAGAGTGAAACGACGACTCAACCCCCCCCCAAAAAAAACCAAACAGTGTTCCTTTCTTCCTTATTCCTGGTTATGCCAGGCTTTCATTCTTGCGTGGGAAAAGTCAACTTCAGGATAGGAATTAGAACTGGGCCAAGCATGGTGGCTCATGCCTGTAAACCCAGAACTTTGGGAGGCTAAAATGAGAAGATTGCTTGAGTCCAGGAGTTCAAGACTAGCCTGGGCAAAATAGCAGGACCTTTTCTCTATTAAAAAAAAAAGAGGAAGCAGGGCATGGTGGCATACATTTGTGGTCCCAGTGACTTGGGAGGCTGAAGGATCCCGAGCCCAGGAGGTCTAGCCTGCTGTAAGCCATGATTGTGCCACTGCACTCCAGCCTGTGTGACAGAGTAAGATTCTGACTAAAAAAATAAAAAATAAAAGAATTGGAACTAGAGAGAAAGGTGGGATTTGTCAGTCATCCTAATATTGCTTATTATCCCAAAATATTTCACTAAGATACTGGTATGCATCCGTCTCTTCAACTTTCTAGGATCAACATGGGGTCCAGAAATAGGTGGTAGATAAAGGAGATGAAGTAATAAAGAAGGGAGAATTCTAATTTGACCTTGGGACCTGTCTTGTCCCTGTCTCCCTCACCCCATACTGTTCCCATCTCAACTTCCCACACCCACTGACCTCATTTCTTTTTCTTTCTTTCTTTTTTTTTATTTCTTAGAGACGGGGTCTCACCAAGTTGTCCAGGCTGGTCTCGAGCCCCTGGGCTCCCAAAGTGCTGGGATTACAGGCTTGAGCCACTGTGCCTGGCCCTGACCCCATTTCATGACAGATGATTCCATATCTGTGAACAGGAGGACCTTCAGCTGTACATGCCAATTAAGGAAAATGGCTTGGCTTTTCCTAGGCTAGGTGGTCAAGGAAAATACCTTTATATATATATTTTTTTTTTTTTTTTTTGAAAAATTTTTTTGTGAGAGAGAGTCTTGCTGTGTTGCTCAGGCTGGTCTCAAACTCCTAGCCAAGCAGTCCTCCCACCTCAGCCTCCCAAAGTGCTGAAATTACAGGTGTGAGCTACCACATCCAGCCAAAAAGATCTTGTTAATATTATCATAAAGCCTTATGGACTTACTTTGAGTTTTATTTCCTAGGCTCAGGTACATGCCAATTTGAAAGTCAGTGTGGCTCAGAATGGAAATTCTGCTCGCCCTCAGGATCTGCTTCACCCAGGTATGACATGACTCCCTGAGGCCCTGGAGAGGCCTGTCTAGGTGGGACTGGAGGGGCTGTTTGTAGGACACAGCTAGGTTTGCTGCTGTGAGCTCCCATTTAATGGGGCCATAGTGTTTCAGAAACAAATGATGAAGTCAAGTAACACCCAATTTGAGGTAAATTGTTTAATTCCACACATTAGCATACTGCTGTAGGTGACTAAAGGGTCCCCGGTTCCTTGCCAGGATTCTACAGACATTTCTAATACTGCATTGGGCCACCCAGTGCTCTGGCTGAGCCACCGAGCCTGGCTTGTGTGTTTGTTTTAATGGGGTTCTACTGTTCCAGGAAAATACCTGTGGGTTTGATTATTATTTGGACCATGGCTTCTGATGAACAGCATGCAAATGTGGGTGTTTGTCTTCTGTCAGATGAGTAATCCTCCCCATTCCCAGCCCCTAAGGCAGTTAGTCATGCACTCACAGGAATCCCTGCTCCCTTATAATTTAAACCCTTGACTTTGTAGAATTGCTAAATTTCAGTTAAGGTCAGTTCTGTCGTTTCTGCCAGTTCTCATTCATATTGTCTAGGCTTCTGTGCTGTGTATCTGGTCAACTTTCATCATGGCTTTATAGACTATATATTTTAAAATATATAGTCTAGGCTTTATATTTTAAAATTATTTGTAGAAGTAATGTGAGAGCTGGGTTCGGTGGCTCAGCCTGTAATACCGTGGCTTGGGGAGGCTGAGGTGAGTGGATTGCCTGAGCCCGAGGGTCCGAGACCCGCCTGGGCAACTTGGCGAAACCTCATCTCTACAATAAATCAAAAAATTATAGCCGGGCTCGGTGGCTCAGCCTATAATCCCGTGCCTTTGGGAGGCTGAGGTGAGTGCATTGTCTGAGCCTGCGGGTTCAAGACCCGCCTGGATGACTTGGCGAGACCTTATCTCTACAATAAATTACAAAAAAAAATTAGCCAGGCGTGGTAGCGCGCGCCTGTAGTTCCAGCTACTTGGAAGGCTGAGGCGGAAGGATCGCTGGAGCCCAGCGGGTCGAGGCTGCGGTGGCCGGGAGCGGCCACTGCATTCCAGCCTGGGCGACAGAGTGAGACTCCAACTCAAAAAAAAAAAAAGTAGTAATGTGAGGACTGAAATAATGTCTTCAGAAAGGACTTTCTTTTGCTTCTGTCGGACACTTGGAGCGACTTGCAGTATAGTGCAATTTCGGGTTTCTGGATCACCCAGCTGACCCGAAGGTGTGCTGCAGTGTGGGGCTTGGTTTATAATATGTCCCCCATATACGAACGAGTTCCATTCTGAGAGTGTGTTCGTGAGTCCAATTTGTTTGTAAGTCCAACAAAGTTCCTCTAGGTACCCAACTAACACAACTGGATATATAGTACTGTGTAGTAATAGGTTGATAATACTTTTCACACACATAATACATAAAAACAAACACAAAAAATAAAGCATTCTTTTTTTTTAGATTGGAAAATATAGTTTACTCAGAAAGCAAATTAGAAAGAGAGAGAGAGATTGAGATTCACCTCCCCAAAGTAGGGGAGGGGGCCAAAGCTTAGCAAAAACACGGCCTGGTCGTAGCTCAAAGCATTGCATTGCTTAGCAAGGCAATGGCCAAGAAAACATTCTTAATCTTACAGTACGGCACGTGACAACGTATGCCAGACACGTGAACTAACTTATGTGACTGGACATGTGAACGTATGTTCGCATCTGAAAGCTCGCAACTTGAAGGTTCATATGTAGGGGACTTACTGTACTTCTAGTTCATCCGTAATTCTTGGATGCTGTCCTTCAGGTTTCCAACCTCTGAGGACAAAGAGGTTTACCAGGGCCCCGCTCTTGGTAAGGATCGAAGTCTGAAAGTCCCACTCAGCTTTCAGCCATATGATCTGGATGGGCAGCTCTCAGAGCCACAGCAGTCCCCAAAACCAGGCTTGCCCCTCTGGGATTCCTGCTCCCCCTAGATCTTGCCCTGGTGACTCTTCATTCCATTATTTGGGATAACAGTGGCATTTACCTCATACTGTTATTGTGAGGGTAAGTAGTACCGAGGACAGCCTGACACAGGGTAAGCATTTTGTTAGGTGTGAGCTGGTACTATTCTGTTCAAAATGACTTTCTCTTGGAACTCTGAGACCATTGTCACACTCCTAATATCCATTTATGCTTTTAAGGAAGTCAGTCGCCAATCTTATTCTTGTGCTGCTAGGTAATCTGCCTTTATTTTTCTCTTGGAAAGCTTTTAGGATATTTTACTATTTTTTTTTTTTTTTTTTTGAGTTGGAGTCTTACTCGGTCGCCCAGACTGGAGTGCAGTGGCCGCTCCCAGCCACCGCAGCCTTGCCTGCTGGGCTCCAGCGATCTTTCCGCCTCAGTCTTCCAAGTAGCCAGAATTACAGGCACGCACTACCACACCCGGCTGATTTTTTGATTTATTGTAGAGATGAGGTCTTGCTGCCCAGGCGAGTCTTGAACCCGCAGGTTCAGGCAATCCACTCACCTTAGCCTCCCAAAGGTGCGGGATTACAGGCTGAGCCACCGAGCCCGGCTATTTTACTCTTATTATTCTTACTATTCTGAAGTGCTACGAGACTAAGTCTAGGTTTGAGTTGTTGTCATGTTTTGTACTTAGTAGGTCCTTCCATATAGAAAGTCATATCTTTCTTCAGTTCTGTAAATAGTCTGGAATATTTCTTAGGTTACTTCCCCCTCATTAAGCCTTGCTCTCTTTCTGAAATGCTTACTAGATGGGTATCGGCCCTTTGAAAAATTCCCGTGTGTCTTAACTGGAGATTTACCTTATTTCTCTAGCTCTTGAGAGAAAGCTCCCTGGAGCACGCAAGTCAGCAACAGTAGGATCATCCATGTTTGTGGAGTGGAGAGGCACTCTGGGATAAGATTTCTTTCTCTTTTTTTTGAGTCAGAGTCTCAGTCTGTCACCCAGGCTGGAGTGCAGCAGCCTGGTCACCACAGCCTCAATCTGCTGAGCTCAGGTGATCCTTCCGCCTCAGCCTTCCGAGTATCTGGAACTACAGGCCTGTGCCACCATGCCCAGCCAACTTTTGATTTATTGTAGAGATGAGGTCTCGCCAAGTTGTCCAGGCTGGTCTCAAACCCATGGACTCAGGCAATCCTCTCATCTTGGCCTCCCAAAGTGCTGGGATTATGGGCGCGAGCTACCGCACCCGGCCTAGGATTTCTTTTATTTATTCATTATAGCAACTGCTTCCTGTATTAACTTCTTCCCAGCTATTAGCACATATGCATCACCTTTTATACAGATGAATAAAAAAAAAATTCCTATACCCACCTGGCAGGGGAAGATACCATGATCATGAAGGTGGCTTTCCCAGGGCGAGGCTCACCCTACACTCTGGATGTGCTGACCCCTGCGATTTCCCCAAATGTGGGAAACTGGACTGCATAATTAGTGGTAGTGGAGAACTGCATTCGCGCTCTCCCCAGAAAATTCATTTAAGCTGCTAACTAAGTTCCTTTTCTCCCCAGGGGGCCCTGAAAATCATGAAGGAATTTTAATGAAAGATGCTGAAAAAAAGGGAGCGACTCAGCTGGATCCGCAGATGCACCAAGAAGAACCTTTGCCAGTCCAACCAAAGGACGGCACCAAGTTATCCTGGAAACAGCTGGTGCTGCGGCGAGGGCTCATGCTTCTGGGGGCCATTTTAATCTTGCTGCTGGGGATTTTAGTGAGACTGTATGTCAGAATTTAGAAATGTGGCTAGAGAGAGATAAAGTCAGGTTAAGTGATGCCTTTGAGCTTACAAATAATTCAGAAGCCCGGAGATGACGATTCAGTGAACTTAATTCAGTTGTGCCCATGGATTTCAAGAACTGGGAGTTCAAAGATATTTTTCTAGTGAAAAAAAGCATCTAAGATAGGAACTATATTCCAGTCCAAGACAATGTCTGAAAGGTGACAGCTGAGTAATAATACATTTACCACTGTCTCAACCAAGGACCACCTGTGTACTGATTGCATCGACCTATGGCTTTGATATTTCTTCTGCTCACTGTTTTTTTAGACACAAACCCATACACTAAGTGCTTAAAAATTCTTAGTTGGAATTACTAAAAATATATTTTACAATATATCTTTCCTTGTACCTTGGATTATTCATTGGGCAAATGACATTTGCTTTGTTTTTATGTTTTATTTTATTTTATTTTTTGAGTCAGAGTCTCACTCTTTCACCCAGGCTGGAGTGTAGTGGCATCCTGCTCATGGCCATCTTAGGCTCAGGTGATCCTTCCACCTCAGGCTTCCAAGTAGCTGGAACCACAGGCATGTGCCACCACGCCCAGCTAATTTTTTTTTATTTATTGTAGAGTTGAAGTCTCACCATATTGCTCAGGCTGGTCTGGAACCCTTGAGCTCAGACAATCATCTTGCTTCCGCCCCTCGAAGTGCTGGGGTTACAGGCGTGTGCCACCATGCCTGATTATTTTATTTTTTTAAGAGATGGGACTTTTGTTCTGCAGCCCAGGCAGGAGTGCAGTGGTACAATCATAGCTCACTGCTCCCTTAAACTCCTGGGCTCAAGTGATCCTCCCATCTCAGTCTCCTGAGTAACTGGGTCTGCAGGCATGTGCCACCACACCTGGCTGCTATTTGTTAATCTTCACTTAGGGTCCAGATCTCAGGCACTGTGGGCACTGGAAAACAGTTGGGCAGTCTTTGGAGCTGAGAAAATCCAAACAAGCATTGACAATTCCTGGTAGGGGTGTGTGTGTCGGGGACAAAGTTTTCATAAAGGCCTTGGATTAAGTAGTAACCGCACTTCATTAAGCCTTCCCAGGTGTAGATACACAGTTTTGTTTTTTTGTTTTTTTTGAGTTGGAGTCTCACTCTGTCGCTCAGACTGGAGTGCAGTGGCTGCTCCCGGCCACCGCAGCCTCAACCTGCTGGGCCCTGGAGATCCTTCCGCCTCAGCCTTCCAAGTAGCTAGAACTACAGGTGTGCGCTACCACACCTGGCTGATTTTTTTATTTATTGTAGAGATGAGGTCTCGCTGCCCAGGCGGGTCTCGAACCCGCGGGCTCAGGCAATCCACTCACCTCAGCCTCCCAAAGGCGTGGGATTACAGGCTGAGCCACCGAGCCCAGCTGGTACACACTGTTAATTCAGCATGCCTCAGTGCATACTGAGTACACCCAGTGCTGTGAAAGTGAATCACACCAATTGGGTCATTCTTATCATACCCTACTCAAACAGAGTCAAGAAGCCAGGGTGAAAAAGCACCCCGGGTACATAACATTGCTCTAGAAATACTCAGCCCGGGCTTGCGGCTCAACCTGTAATCCCGCGCCTTGGGAGGCTGAGGTGAGTGGATTGCCTGAGCCCGCAGGTTCGGACCCGCCTGGGCAGGCGAGACCTCATCTCTACAACAAATCAAAAAATCAGCTGGGCGTGGTAGTGCACACCTGTAGTTCTAGCTACTTGGAAGGCTGAGGTGGAAGGATCACCGGAGCCCAGCAGGTCGAGGCTGCAGTGGCCAGGAGGGGCACTGCACTCCAGTCTGGGCGACTGAGTGAGACTTCAACTCAAAAAAAAAAAAAAGAAATGTAACCCTCTGCAGGTCCAGCTGGTGAAACTGCCTATTGTAACCTGACACCTGTTTTCAATCTATAACTCTGGGACTAATTTTGCCCAACCCCATTGCTCACCCCCCAGAACCCAATGAACTTTCTCAGAGAACAACACATAACATTTCCCATTTTAATAAAACCTCCAACCTTCTCTTTGTTCTTCGAGCTTACCGAAGATCACCAGGTCTGCACGTAAGTCCTGAAATGCAATTCTTTCTTTCCAAATAAAACTTTATTTTTTGATTTATTTTCTTTTATTTTTGCTTTTGAGATGGGGACTTACTCTGTTGCCCAGGCTGGAGGGCAGTGGCATGATCCTGGCTCACTGGAGCCTCGACCTCCTGGGCTCCAGAGTAGCTGGGACTACAGGTGTGTGCCACTAAGCCTTCCAAATTTTTGTATTTTTTGTAGAAGCTAGATCTCATTATGTTCCCCAGGCTGGTCTTGAATCTGAGCTCAAGTGATTCTCCCACCTCAGCCTCCCAAAGCATTGTGATTACAGGCGTGAGCCACCATGCTGGGGGCCACAGGACTTTAAATTTAGAGCTCCATTTCTGTTTTTGTTTTGCTTTGTTTTTGTTTTTGACTTGGACAGTGTTCGGATGGATACAATGCACTAGGCACGCCCGAAAGAATAAAATCAGAAAAGTTAGTTACTGTGAGTAAACACCCAAATGCAGATCTTGGTGGGGACTCCACCCTCAGTGTGTCATCCTTGGGGCCATAAATCGAGGGATGCAGATAAAGGCTAGCACTCCTTGTGGCCCTCCAGGTTGGGCCCGGGGGCAGGAGGCCGCCGCAGCGACAGCCCCGCTCTCAGCTTTCGGTCAGGAGGCCCTCACACCCGCTCTGGGTTCTCCTCCGCACGGGAACCCCTAGCCTTCTAGAGGTTTCTTACATTCCCTGCGCTTCCCCTTGCCAGGTTGGGACCCCAGAAATAACAGGGTTCCTTTAGCCTCCAGCCGCAAATAGCCGCAGGCCAGAAGGCCACACCCGGCCCGGCTCCCTGAGGCTGGAGTTCCCGCGAGGGGCGACCACGCCTCTCCGTCCCCGACCCCCGGAAATACCCGAACCAACAGAATCCTGGGTCCGGAGAAAGAAACGTCCCCGAAAGGGCAGATAAGTGCTCTGCGGGGCGGGCGGGGGGAGGGGATGAAAAGCCTAATTCCGGCCTCCGCCCACCCCTCCAACCCCCTTTGCTTTCCCCACCTACAAAGCCTCCCTAAACGAACCATTCATTCCAGAGCGA
>NW_007257629.1:96989-98964 GCF_000164805.1 Carlito syrichta | reverse complement strand
TCTCGAACCCACAGGCTCAGGCAGTCCACTCACCTCAGCCTCCCAAAGCGCGGGATTACAGGCTGAGCCACTGAGCCCGGCTTGCTTCATGTCTTAACATGGCTTCTTTTATAGGGTCTGGGCCTGACCTGTGGCTTCCCATTACCGGATCTTTAGATTTGGAAGATCGGGTCAACACTTAGAAAAGTGTTTTCGGTACCGTAAACCCGTGCGGTTCTGAGTCCAGACCCATGACAGGGGCACCAAGACTTGCAAGGAGTTTGTAGTGAGGCACACTGTGCATAGCTACTAAACTAAAAGACCAGCACTTTTTTCTGTTATGAAATTAAACCAAGCTGGGTGCTGTGGCTCATACCTGTAACTCCAGCACTTTGGGAGACTGAGGCGAGAGGACTGCCTGAGCCCAGGGGTTCGAGATCAGCCTGGGCAACTTGGCGAGACCTCGTGTCTACAATAAATCAAAACAATTAGCCCGGTGTGGTGGTGCATGCCTGTGGTTCCAGCTGCTTGGAAGGCTGGGGTGGAAGGATCGCCTTAGCCCAAGAGGTGGAGGCTGCGGTGGCTGTGAGCTTGCCACAGCTCTCCAGCCTGGGCAACAGAGAGTGAGACTCTGACTCAAAGGAAAAAAAAAAAAAGGTGTGTGTGTGGGGGGGGGAGGAAGGAGTAAATCAATTAAACCAACAAACTTTTAGGTAATTTAGGTTGTTTGCCATTAGCTGAATTACACAGTTATTCGTCTCCTTTCTACTGTTTCTCCCTTCTGCCACAGATTGAAATTACACCTCTTTTGAGGTATTTTCTCTGGACTTTTGGTAGTGTTTTGGAAGCTTGCATCTTGTGTTTCATCCAGGCTTTCACAAAAGGTGGAAAGCATATCTTTTGCTGAAGATGACAGGTGTTTTTTTCCCCAGTCTCAGAAAATGCCCCTTCTGCTCCCTGTGAGGTGGGTGTACTCCCTAAGTTTGTGGAGGGCCACAGAAGTTTCTCATTCAACTTTATGGCAGAGAAGATATTGCCAGTGGAAGCAGGCATTTTATTTATAGGCCTGTTATTTGGCCAACTAATTTGGGTGAAGGGACATTTTTTACTTACTTTGAAAGTTTAGCTTGGGCCTCTGGGAGCAGTCAAGAAGGAAGAGGTATATATACACGGGCTGCTGCAGCGTCCCCTCCAGGAAGGATGAGCTTGGCCCTGGCATGGTACCCGTGGTGCTCCTAGTTACCCGTGGAATTTGAGCATCCATAAACAGGGTGATTTTCTGAGACTAGTGGGAACATTTCCTGTCGTTTCTCCTCAGGCCCTGGATTGGGGTCCACCTTTTCCAATCACTGCTTCCCACTCACTCATTTCTGGACAGTTCATCCAGATAGACCTGCACTCTGCCCTGTCAATGACACCTGGTTGTGGCAGACTTCAGCATCTGAGTGCTCACTTTCCTCTCCCTGTGTCTGCTTGTCATCCTTAGGGGTGTGGGCTTCACCTCCCTCCATCTTACTGACTTCCAGGACCATCCTCATCCAAGTCAGACCTCACACCCCACATATCTTCATCCCCTAGTGTGGACCCACTGTGGAAGTTTCCAGCTATACTTTCTGAGCCTCTTCTCAATCCTTTATCCTTGGAGCCCTGTGAATTCCACACGCCCATCCTACCTGCCTCTGGCCTCAGGCAGTCATCCCAGGCCATTGTCCCTCTGTCTTCTTACTCTTTTTTTTTTTTGAGTTGGAGTCTCAGTCTGTCGCCCAGACTGGAGTGCAGTGGCCGCCGCAGCCTCGACCTGCTGGGTTCCGGCGATCCTTCCGCCTCAGCCTTCCAAGTAGCTGGAGCTACAGGTACATGCTACCACACCCGGCTGATTTTTTGATTTATTGTAGAGATGAGGTCTCGCCAAGTTGCCCAGGCGGGTCTCGAACCCGATCTCGCCAAGTTGCCCAGGCAGGTCTCGAACCCGTGGGCTCAGGCAATCCACTCACCT
>NW_007257629.1:91260-96867 GCF_000164805.1 Carlito syrichta | reverse complement strand
CCACTCACCTCAGCCTCCCAAGGCGCGGGATTACAGGCTGAGCCACTGAGCCCGGCTCCTCTGTTTTCCACTACCACTCACCTTGTCGGTCCTCAGTCTAGGCCCCTACCTCCCCTCCTCAGGCCGAGGCTTCATCTGCCCTCCTCCATTCTGCAGCTGGTCTGTGCCCCCCCCTCCTGTTCCTGCCATGCTGTGCAGCCATTCTCTGCCTCTGCATTTTCCTCTCTCTGATCTGCAATCTAGTTCCTTTTTGCTGAGTTTGTTCCCCTCACAGATCTGGCCCAACCAGATATCTCAGAGAAACCCACAGTTTGGGTATGCTGCCAACCCAATGAGCGCTTGCCTGGTTGTCTTCTGATTTTTGTCTTTGTCTAGCCCCACTCCTCTCTACTTTTCTGTTCTGTAACGTGGTGAGGGTTTAAAACATAGTGATGTGCTCGCACAGGATCCTTTTTTTTTTCCTATGTTTGATTGGCAGTAGTGGGAAACTGCCAGGGGAGGGAAGGGTGGGATTGGCAGTTGAGGGAAACTGCCAGGGGAGAGAGGGGAACACCTCATCCACACGGGTACCTGCATAATGAGCATTTGTATACCTAAGCCTGAATTGTACCCCACATCTTTAAAAAATAAAAAAGAAAGATGCAAAGAATTGCACAGAAGTTAGATTGGAAAATATAGTTTATTTAGAAAGTAAAATGGAGAAAGAGAGGGAGGAGATTCGCCTCCCCAAGGCAGGAGAGGGGGGTCAAAGCTTAGGAAATCATGGCGGCCATACCTCAAAGAGCCACATGGCCAGACCAGAGCTTAGCAAAGCAATGGCCCGTGTAGGATCCTATGACTCCTGTTCTTTCATTTATTTCGTTAAAGTTACTTTAAAACATGTCTTTAGGGAATATCTAAATGAAGATTTTACATATGGTTTGTGGTGATTTTCTTCCCTCTTTGTTTTACCCCCAAATCACCCGATGGTGAGAAGGTAGATAAAATTTCCTAGTTTTCAATGTAAAAATAGCAGCAATAGAGTAAATACAAATCCAGAATTCTACAGGAAGGCCCAAAGAAGGTGTGTGGGAAGGTTGGTATATTGCAACCACAGGAATTTCTGTGGAGGAGGTCTAGATAAGGGGGACCTTGCTCCTCAGCCTTTGGCAAATGGGTGGTGGTATTTTGGCTAAGTTGTAACTAACTGCTTGGGAAGACAATAGACTGGCTTTTAAGATAACTTTATTTATGAAAGCCAGATACCTTTGAAACTTTTTGTCTCATGAAAAATTCTTGATTAATATGAAAGGATTAACAAAAATGTTTGTTTTTATGAAGAAAAGAACAATTATTTATACTCTATCTTGTTCCACAAAGAATTTGAGCTAGTTTACAAAAGTAACATTCATTACAAAAGGATAAATAAGTAGCTGGTAGAAGTGGGTCAAAGAACCTTTTGTAGAAAAAAGGCTGGAGCCAGGTAAGAGGTTACCATCAGACAGTCTGAAAATGCTTCTCTGAGCTCCCTCCTGTGTAACGCCTTACTGGGCTTCAGATTTTTTCATTTTTTGTTTTTTTGAGTCAGCGTTTCACTGTCACCCAGGCTGGAGTGCAGTGACACGCTCACAGCTACCGCAGCCTTAACCTGCTGTGCTCAGCCTTCCACCTCAGCCTTCCATGTAGCTGGAACTACAGGCATGTGCCACCATACCTGGCTAATTATATGATTTATTGTAGAGCTGAGGGTCTTGCCAAGTTGCCCAGGCTGGTCTTGACCCCCTGGGCTCAGGCAATCTGTTTGCCTCTACCTTCCAAAGTGCTGGGATTACAGGTGTGAGCCACCATGCCTGGCTAACCTTTCTTGATACTGAGGCATAGAGAGATTTCTTTTAGATTCCTGTAAAGTGGCCACCTTGATGAGGAACGTAGTGTTCTGAACAGCTTGCCATGGGAGACAGAGTAGCAGATTTTGTACCGTTTTCTTTTATTTATTTATTTTTTTGAGTTGGAGTCTCACTCTGTCGCCCAGACTGGAGTGCAGTGGCCGCTCCCAGCCACTGCAGCCTCGCCCCGCTGGGCTCCTGCAATCCTTCCACCTCAGCCCTCCAAGTAGCCATAGTTACAGGCATGCGCTATCACGCCCGACTGATTTTTTGATTTATTGTAGAGATGAGGTCTCGCCAAGTTGCCCAGGCGGGTCTCAAACCCGTGGGCTCAGGCAATCCACTCACCTCAGCCTCCCAAATGCGCGGGATTACAGGCTGAGCCACCAAACCCCGCTTGTACCGTCTTTTATTATAATTCACCCATTGTAAGCCACAGGTCTAATGCCAGTGCTCCCTTTGGTCAAAGCTCATAGTAGCTGAAGGAATGGGGTCCAAGGTCACAGCTGTCTGGCTAGCTGACTTGACCGGGGGAAGAATGTGAAGCTGTAGAGGAAGAATAACATCCTAAGCCAACCAAAGTCAGTTGGTTTACAAAAAAAAAAAAGCAAACAACAACAACAACACAGCCAGGCACAGTGACTCAGCCTGTAATCCCGCGCCTTTGGGAGGCTGAGGTGAGTGGATTGCCTGAGCCTGCGGGTTCGAGACCCACCTGGGCAACTTGGTGAGACCTCATCTCTACAATAAATCAAAAAATCAGCCGGGCTTCCAGCTCCTCGGAAGGCTGAGGCGGAAGGATCGCCGGAGCCCAGCAGGTCGAGGCTGTGGTGACCGGGAGCGGCCCCTGCACTCCAGTCTGGGCGACAGAGTGAGACACCAACTCAAAAAAAAAAATAAAAAAAGAAAGTAAAAGATTCATATGCATCTTCTTTGTTTCCCTCCAAACTGATTATGTATTTATTACATTGATAAATAATTGTACATATTCACGAGTACATAGTGATATTGAGATACATACCGATATTGAGATACATACCTTGTGTTGTGATCAGCTCGGTAATTAGCATATGTCATCTCAAATGTTTCTTATTTCTTTGTGTTGGGAAAACTCGTTGTCTTCCTTCCAGTGCTTTAAAATTACATAACATGTTATTGTTGATGTTACAGTTATCCCACAGTGTTGTAGGACCCTAGAGGCCATTCTGCCTACCTAGCTGTCATTTTGTATCCTTTATCAAATTTCTCCCTAACCCTCTCTTCCCCCTACCCTCAGGTGTGACTTTAGTTAAAAGACAAAACTTCTCAGAAATGGATGTGCTTTGCCTTTCTCTTTTCCATGAAGGTTGGGGTGCTTGGGCAGCTTTAATCATGCCACTCCCCAGCCGGGGTTCAGTGTCATGGTGTGGGTACTTCACGTGCTGGTCCTCATTGTGCTCCCCCCACAACACGCACTTTTAGATCGATGTCCTTGCCTCATGGGGTAACCATGGGGCACTGGGTAGATGGCCTGTCATTCGCCTCCTGGAGACTGGAGTTTGCATTCACCAGGCCAGAGTCTTGGTCAGCGAAGAAGCTAACTCCCCTGGGGTTGTCATTGATGAGACTCAGGATGCAAGCGTGTGCCTTCTGGCCCCTTGCCCTGCACTGTGGCCCAGCGGCACCCTGGGACCCTGCACCTCTCCTGCAGGTTACTCTCTGTGCCCTAGGTTGTCAGGATCTGGGTGAAGTCCAATCAAGTGGGTGACATAAAACTAGTCCCATTCCTCAGTGGAGGACCAAAGCTTGGGATCTGGAATCAGACTTCCCAGCGTCAAGTCACGCCATCTGAGTAACCTGGGTCAATGACATAGACTCTGAAATGGAGGTGGCCCAAAAAAACGGGATTGGTGCTTCGAAGGCGAAGGGCTTGGGACAGGGCCTGGTACATAGTATGTGTTCAAAAAAAGTTTGCCATATTATTTAATATTATTATTAAATTCATATCCTGCTGGCAGATTGGGGCATTGCCTTTAGATACTAACTGCAACTTGTCAACACAGAAATTGTTATATGCTGTACTGTTTAAGAAAAGCTAGTGTTATGTGTCCCCAGTTGACACAGGTAGGCATAGCCCTTTAGTTACAAGTTACATTTTTGTTCAGTAATCAGAAGAGATAGATGCAGACACCCATTTGACCTGAAATAGAAAGTCTTTTTTTTTTGAGTTGTAGTCTCAACTCTGTTGCCCAGACTGGAGTGCAGTGGCCGCTTCCGGCCACCGCAGCCTCGACCTGCTGGGCTCTGGCAATCCTTCTGCGTCAGCCTTCCAAGTAGCTGGAACTACAGGCGCGCACTACCATGCCCGGCTGATTTTTTGATTTATTGTAGAGATGAGGTCTCGTCAAGTTGCCCAGGCGGGTCTCGAACCCGCGGGCTCAGGCAATCCACTCACCTCGGCCTCCCAAAGTGCTGGGATTACAGGCTGAGCCACCGAGCCCAGCCAAAATAGAAAGTCTTAAGCATACAGTTTGAGTTGCTCTTTAGAAACAAGCTTGTTGCGGTTCTTTCGGGTAAAAGCTGTCTGATGTGACACTGTACTGACGTCACCCCTGTACATTTTGCCACACCAAGACACACTGTTGTCTCTTACAGGTGGTGAATGTTACCGGGATTGCAGTTGGCACTGGCTTAGCCTCGGCTTGTGATACCCTGATGTCTCAGGTGAGGACCACCCTCCCCTACGTACCTTTTTTGGACAATTACCTTTCATAAAGGAGATTGTCTAGGGAACCATCTGCCGCCCTGTGGGTTTTGTTGCTTTTTGTTTGTCAAATATCGACAGTCTCTGACCGGTTTTTTTTGACATGATGATGGTGCAGAAGCAATGCACGTTCCATGGAAACTGGACTTCAGGTCTCCATACAACCATTTTTACTTTTCACTTCCAGTATAGTATTTAGTACATTACATGAGATGGTCAACGCTTTATTATGAAATAGACTCTGTGTGGGATGATTTTGCCCAAGGCTGGGCTAATATAAGTGTTCTGAGTTAAGGCAGGCCAGGCTAAGCCACAATGTATGGTCAGTTAGGTGTATTAAATGCATTTTTGACTCATGATATTTTCAGTTTACAATTGTGAGGCAGTCTCATTGTAAGTCAAGGAGAATCATTTACAACAAATTTATCAAATTTATGTTTGTTATTTTTATTTTTTTAGAGGCAGGGTCTTGCTATGTTGCTCAGGCTTCTAGAATTCCTCCCACCTCAGCCTCCTGAGTAACTGGGACTACAGGCGCTAGCATCTGACCAATGCTAATGACCTGTAAATACAAGCAGAGGTAGCTTTACTAGTTCCAGTCTCTGGTTCCCACCTGATCAAGGGTATTTCGTCCTTGTTCCTTCCTGTCTGATCTTCTCCCACCCTAAAACCATCCTGTCCTACGCAGCCTCCCTCCTCCCCAGCCCCCCTCCTTCAAGTCAAGCTTCTTGAAAGTGTTCTTTGCATTCCTGGACCCCTCTTCTTGACTCAGTCCCCATCAATGCCTTGTTCATTCCTTCCTGCCAATCCCACTGGGCCTAGTCTCTTCTGGGCCTCTTGTGAGAAAATCCTCAGGTGAGCACTTGACATTCCTTAACCCACTTGGCCATCCCTGCTTTCCAAAGCATTACTCTCAGCCTCCACAATTGATGTTCTTGCCACCTCCCAGGCTGCCCTTCTCAGTCTATGGTGTGTTTTTCGCTTTTTTTTTTTTTTTTT
>NW_007257629.1:87980-90956 GCF_000164805.1 Carlito syrichta | reverse complement strand
CGAACCTGCGGGCTCAGGCAATCCACTCACCTCGGCCTCCCAAAGTGCTGGGATTACAGGCTGAGCCACCGAGCCTGGCCTATGGTGTGTTTTTCTTTCTCTGCCCTCTGGTATCCCTGGCCCTCTGAGTTCCCCTATGACTTCACCTTCTACCATGGCACATCCTGTCCTGCAGCTTCTGTCTCCCCTTGTGTTGAAAACTCTCTTTTAAGCTTCAGTCTCTGCTGCCATTACCTTCCATGTTAACTGTCATAGTTCCTGGAAACAGGGTCCTGTTGTCCCAAGACACCTGTAAAATGCCATAGGGGCCAGCTAGCTCATTGGCTACCGTTGGCTCAGAAGCTCTTCCCTTGCCATCAGCTGTAGCTGGGAGGAGTGGGCAGTGGAAAATGGGCTGCCTGGGCCATCGGGGCTATAGGCAGGGCACCCCTGGGAGAGGCTGCATGTGGTGCATGCTCCAGACCTTGACCTGCCTGGTACTCTGTTAGCATTGCTTTTTTGTTTTCTCAAGTCCTATGGAGGCAAGAACCTAAAACGCGTGGGGATCATCCTTCAAAGAGGAATTCTCATCTTGATGCTGTGTTGCTTTCCCTGCTGGGCCATCTTCATCAATACCGAGCACATCCTCCTTCTCTTAAGACAAGACCCTGAAGTCTCCAGGTCAGGTCTCCAATTTCAGAACCCTAGGTTAAGAGTAAGTGGCTGTCTGGGCATCATACCTACATGGACATTTTCAGCTGGTTACCTGATCTTGGAGTCTTTCAAAAATGGAAACTGTGACTGTGAGCCAGAGTCCTGGGGCTACAGGAACTGCCTGACCCAGAGTGACAAGATGCAGGATCAGGGCATCATGCGCTCACCTTATCTCTCTATCATGAAGTTCCTTCATTTTGCTGTCTTGCAAATGTATGATATATTTTCCACCTGATAAAGTGAAATAGTAACATAATTGCCTTCACTTATGATTTTAGAGTTTTTTGTTTGTTTGTGTTTTTTTTTTTTAAGTCAGAGTCTCACTCTGTTACCCAGGCTGGAGTGCAGTAGCATGATCACAGCTCACTGCAGGCTTGACTTCTTAGGCTCAGTCATTTCTTCTGCCTCAGCCTTCCAAGTAGCTGAGACTACAGGAACACACCACCAAGCCTGGCTAATTTTTTTTGGTTTTTGGTAGAGATGAGGTCTTGCTATGTTGCCCAGTTTGCTCTCAACACTCCTGGGCTCCAGCAGTCCTCCCACCTCAGCCTCCCAAAGTTCTGGGATTACATGTGTGAGCCACTGCACCCACTGTTTTTGTTTTGTTTTTGTTTTTGTTTTTTTGAGTTGGAGTCTCACTGTGTCACCCAGGCTGGAGTGCAGTGGTATACTCACGGCCACTGCAGCCTTAACCTGCTGGGCTCAGGCGATTCTTCTGCCTCAGCCTTCCAAGTAGCTGGGACTATAGGCACGCACCACCATGCCCAGATAATTTTTTGATTTAATGTAGAGATGAGGTCTTGCCAAGTTGCCCAGGCTGGTCTTGAACCTGTGGGCACAGGCATTCCTCTCACCTTGACCTCCCAAAGTGCTGGGATTATAGGCATGAGCCACTGCGCCTGGCCTTTTTTTTTTGAAACCCATAATTCCAGTGTGCTGTCTGGTATTGTCCTTGTGGTGTGTGGTCCTTTGCAGAAGATGGTCTTGCTCACTGTGAGGTAGCCCTGATGCTTTCAAAAGGTTTCTGAATTTTGCCCAAGTTTTAGTTTACTTGGCTGTGTGTGTTCATTCTGCCTTTCATGCTAAGTAAGAATGAACTGAAAAATATAAAGTGATCAGGTTTCCCCTTAGAAAATAGACATTTAGCACGCCTAAATGTTGACGTAGGTTGCAGAGAGAGACTTAAAATTGTTATTAATTTTCTCCCATAGGAAATATTTCTAGTTTTAATTTTTTGACAAATGCTCTGTGGGTTTGACTTGAAGACTGTATAACCGGCAATTGTTTTAATATTAACTGAAGGCTATTTTGTTGTTTATTTCAGGATAGCCCAAATTTATGTGATGATTTTTATTCCTGCCCTTCCTGTAAGTTTCAAGGCTTTTGTTGTGTTTCATTACGTGGAGCAGCGTGAGTGGTCCCCCTGCGCGTACCCCTCCGGCCCCCTTTTCTGTTTGCCAGTCATTGTGCTGTTCTGCAGAAGCTCGGTGTGTGCTTCTTGGACCTGTGGTCCCTACCTTACTGGTTGTCAGAACTTGTACCCCTCTCACGTCCAGTGGCCTCAGTTAAACACAAACTGATGAAGAGAAGACAACATGGCCTTCCTGATTCCTTATTCTATGGCCACCTCTGATTGCAAATTAACCCAAATATTTCCTGGAATCATCCGGGATTTGGAGAGGTGCTGCCAGCAAGCACCCGAGGAGCTGCTCAAAGTGTCAAGGCAGTGGCTTCTGCTTCAGCCAGTTGGAATTTGTCTGTGTCAGGGAGTAAATCTTTTATCTTCTCTGGAAAGTTCCAAGTACTTAGCGTCCTAGCATTGTTTGTGGTGGGTCTAGTTCTGCGAATTTGAGGTCCTGCGTCAAGAGGATGTATCTTATTAAACTGAAGTGAACTGTCGGAATTATATTTTTATATGAATGGGATGTGTTTTTCTGTTTAATCTTACAGGCAGCGTTCTTGTTCCAGCTGCAGACAAGATATTTACAAAGTCAGGTATAGGTTCTTTTTATGTTTTTTACTCCGTAATCCTGTACATATGTAGTAAATGTTTGTGGAGAATGTTCTATAAAAGTACTTCACATTTTTTTCCCTGTAATTCTACCCCAGGACTCTGCCTGGGGGATGTGGGGCCTGTAAGTGGATTTTTTTTTTTCTTGAGTTGGAGTCTCACACTGTCACCCAGACTAGAGTGCAGTGGTCGCTCCCAGCCACCACAGCCTCGACCTGCTGGGCTCTGGCGATCCTTCCGCCTCAGCCTTCCAAGTAGCTGGAACTACAGGT
>NW_007257629.1:82497-87960 GCF_000164805.1 Carlito syrichta | reverse complement strand
TAGGCAATCCACTCACCTCAGCCTCCCAAAGGTGCGGGATTACAGGCTGAGCCACTGAGCCCGGCTGATTTTGTCCAGCCTGAGAGAGATGCCCGTGTCAATCCATCCCATTCCTCTTGGTCACCTTCTGTTTCTCTCCACAGCCCCCATGCCCTCCCTTTACCTTTTCTGGGCTGGCTGCCGGCTTTGCGTCTGGCCTGGGGTCTGGCTCCTGTGCTTGTTTTAGAGGAGCGAGACCCCGAGTCGCACAGCCATATTTTTGGAAGTGTGCGGGTCCAGTGAGCCGTCAGTACGCCAGAGGCAGAGGGGACAGCAAAGGAGAAGGCCGAGGGTGAGAAGCAGCGGGCAGTGGTGAGGGCCTGCACTCTGCTCCAGGTCTCCCCTAGTCCATCCAAGGCAAGCAGCCTGCTTGCCTTCTAACATAAAGGCATTGTCCATTGATGCCCGAGTGGGATTCATTCTGCTTTAATAGCAATCAACTCTGTTTTTTTTTGTTTTTGAGTTGGAGTCTCACTCCGTCACCCAGGCTGGAGTGCGCAGTGGCACGCGTACGGCCACCACAGCCTCGACCTGCTGGGCTCCGGCAATCCTTCCGCCTCAGCCTTCCAAGTAGCCGAAACTATAGGCATGTGCTAATTTTTTGATTTATTGTAGATACGAGGTCTTGCTGTGTTGCCCACGCTGGTCTCGAACCCGTGGGCTTAGGTGATCCTCTCACCTCGGCCTCCTAAAGTGCTGAGATTATAGGCATGAGCCACCACGCCCAGCTGTTTGCCATCATTTAAAATCATTGCTTGTTGAACACCCAGCTAATTAGCTTTTGGAAATGCTCATGTTTTCCTATTTGTTTGGGGATTTTAGGGCATCATCATGCCTCAGGTTATTACTGGGATCGCAGCAAATGTCATCAACATGGGCATGAATGCTCTCTTGCTGTACGTCCTGGACCTCGGAGTGGTGTAAGTTGCAACCCATTCATTACTTAAATACTGAGTGTCCACTGTGTGCTGGCTGTCATCCCAGGGGCTGGGGATACAGGGAGTGAAGCAGTCTTGTAGGGGGGATGTGGACAGGTGAACAGGCAAGTAGAGTTGGGTGTTCAGGTTCTCAGTGTACCAGGTAAGAGGTGGGGTCCACGGGATCCCAGAGGAGCAGCAGCTAGCTCGGGCTGTTGGAAGGAAGTGGTGGTAGAGAGCATCTAGGAAGAAGTGACATCTAAGTGAATTGTCTGCATGTCAAAGTGGACTCAACCTGGAGAAGGTGTGTGAAGGCAGAAATGGGCCATGCATGCCAAGGCAGAGGAGAGCAGACAACCCGTAGGGATTCTATCACTGTCTGTGAATTGTCAGAGATTGAGCCCGATTCCATCTTTATGAAGCTGAAGGAGACAAGGGTCCCACAGAGAAAACTCTGTCAGTTTGGACTTCCCTTGGTAGGTGTCATTTGGTCCATCCCTCACTCGAGGACACCTCTGGTGCATAAGACTAGAGTCAGCCTCCTCATGTTGTCTAGCAAGTGGTTATGCCAGTGTGTGTAGCCCAAGCCCCAGCAGGTTTTAGGTGCTTTAGGGTAGTGTGTTTATAAATGAACACCTGTTTTGGGGATCATGACCAGCACTTCAACAAAAATGAAAGGTATTAAGAATGAAATTTTAAGCCGGGCTCGGTGACTCAGCCTGTAATCCTGTGCTTTGGGAGGCTGAGGTGAGTGAATTGCCTGAGCCCGCCAGTTCGAGACCAGCCTGGGCAAATTGGTGAGACCTCATCTCTACAATAAATTAAAAAATTATCCAGGTGTGGTGGTGCGTGCCTGTAGTTCCAGCTACTTAGCAGGTTGAGGCAGAAGGATCACCTGAGCCCAGCATGTTGAGGCTGCAGTGGTCATGAGACTCAACTCACAGAGTGAGACTCCAACTCAAAACAACAACAACAATAACAACAAAAAACCCAAAACCCCCCAAAAAACAAAAACAAAACACACCAATGAAAATATTCCTGGCAGGCACAGTAGCACTTTGGGAGGCTGAGGCATGAGGATTGATTGATCCTGGGAGTAGTTCAAGACCAGCCTAGGCAACATAATGAGATCTCATCTCTATAAAAATAAAATAAAACAAATCAATGAGGTGTGGTGGTAGACACCTCTAGTCCCAGCTACTTGGGAGGCTGAGGTGAAAGGATCACGATGAGTGGTGATCGTGCCACTGTACTCCAGCCTGGACTACGGAGCAACACCCTAACTCAAGAAAAAAAACCCGAAAGCCCAAAAATAAATGCATTCAGCATTTAAAATACTAAAAGAAGATAGTTTAGGAGTTCCAGGCTCATCTCATAACTGTGCTTCTTATCCCAGAGCAAAAGCTTGTCAAGGCATCCTGCTTATTTTTATTTGGAAGGAATATACTTGTGGGTAATGATTACTTTTCTCCTTCAGGGGATCTGCCTGGGCCAATACCACATCCCAGTTCCTCCTGTCTGCTCTGCTGTTCTTCTACATGTGGTGGAAAAAAATTCACGTCAGCACCTGGGGAGGTAGGTGGACGTTGATTTCTTACATTATGTGATTTGTTGTTCAGAAAGATGCAATTGTAGCTTCTGAATTATTTTTCCCTGGAGGGTTTTTTTGTTTTTTGTTTTCTTTGGGGAAATCTAAAAATCATAAAAAAGGTTTAAGTTACTGAAAATAGAAAAGTCACAAGGTTATATGAGATTTTTTTAAAAATGCACATGAAAGCAGCTCTTGTTCATAGAAGACTATTTTAAGAATTAATATTTAATGAATTAAAATGATGAATATAGAATCCTAGTTGTTCCTTGCAAACCATTTTGCTCTACTAAAGTAAAATTTGATCAATGTCTTATTAACTCAAGTGAACAGTCTAAACTCTAAACAGTACCATTTACAACTTAGCTAATTTCCTTTAAATCTTTTCTTTTTTTGAGTTAGAGTTTCACTCTGTCACCCAGACTGGAGTGCAGTGACATGCTTATGGCCACTGCAGACTCTACCTGCTGGGCTCAGGCAATCCTTCCACGTTAGCCTTCCAAGTAGCTGGAACTATAGGTGCGCACCACCACATCCAGCTAGTTTTTTGATTTAGTAGAGACGGGATCTCACCAAGTTGTCCAGGCTTGTCTTAAACCCCTGGGTTCAGGCAGTCCTGTTACCTCCACCTCCCAAAGTGCTGGGATTACAGGCATGAGCTACCACACCTGGCTCCTTGAAATCTTTTCACATGCACTGGTATGTTTAATAAATTAGATTTGATTTTTTTTTTCAGTTTTTCTAGCTTTATTGAGATGTGATTGATAATTAAAACTTCTATATGTTTGAGGTGTTATATAGTAACGTGATGTTTTGATATTCATGTATGTTGTAAAATGATTACCACTATGAAGCTAATTAGCATATCCATCACCTCACATAGTTACTCTTTTTTGTGCATGGTAAGAATAAGACCTATTCTCTTAGCATATTTGAGGTATACAGTACTATTGATTGATTGATTTGGATCTTACCCTGTCACCCAGGCTGGAGTGCAGTGGCACAATCATAGCTCACTACAGCTTCGATTACCTGGATGCAGGTGATCCTTCTGCCTCAGCCTTCTGAGTAGCAGGCTTATACTCCCATGACTGGTCAGTTTTTGATTTTTTGTAGAAACGAGGTCTTGCTATGTTGCCTAGGCTGGTCTCGAACTCCTGGGCTCAAGTAATTCTCCTGCCTCAACCTCCCAAAGTGGGATAAAGGTGTTAACCCCCACACCCAGCTGATATATGTCTTTTAATATGTATCTTTGAAAAATATGCAGTATCTTTTTTCAGTCTTTGTATGTGTTTATATTTACTTAATAGTATTATAGTTTAGACTTTTTTCTTTTTTAAAAACTTTTTCACTTGAGCCAAATCGAACCTGCAACCTGTTTTTGTAAATAAAGTTTTATTGAAACATAGCCATGTCTAATCATGTACATATTGCCTATGGCTGCTCTTGCACTACTAGAGCAGAGTTGAATGGTTGCCCCAGAGACCATTTGGCCTGCAAAGTAGAAAATATTTACCATCTGGCCTTTTATAGAAAAAGCTTGTTAACCTCTGCATCAGCACATTATTTTCTTTATTTTTAAAAGTAATTCTTTTATTTATTTTATTTATTTATTTTTTTGAGTTGGAGTCTCACTCTATCACCCAGACTAGAGTGCAGTGGCCGCTCCTGGCCACCGCAGCCTCGACTGCTGGGCTTCAGTGATCCTTCCGCCTCAGCCTTCCAAGTAGCTGGTACTACAGGCGTGTGCTACCACACCCGGCAAATTTTTTTTATTTATTGTAGAGATGAGGCCTCGCCAAGTTGCCCAGATGGGTCTCGAACCTGTGGGCTCAGGCAATTCGGTCACCTCGGGCTCCCAAAGCGTGGGATTACAAGCTGAGCCACCGAGCCCAGCTTCTTTATTTTTAATTGTGATAAAATATACTATTTTAATCATCCTTAAGTGTATGGTTCAGTGGTGTTAAGTACATTCACATTGTTATAAAGCTATCACCACCTCCCATCTTCAGAATTTTTTCAATTTGCGGCCGGATACAGGGGCTCACAGTCCCAGTACTTTGGGAGGCTGAGGTGGGAGAATTGCTTGAGTTCAGGAGTTCAAGATCAGCCTAGGCAACATAGTGTGAGAACTTGTCTCTATAGAAAATCAGCCCGGTATGGTAGTGTGTGCCTATAGTCCCAGCTACTCAGGAGGCTAAAGCAGGAAGATCTCTTGAGCCCAGGAGTTCAAGGCTGCAGTCAGTCATGTTTGTGCCACTGCACTCCAGCCTAGGTGACAGTGAAACCCTAGCTCAAAAACAAGGCAAAACAAAACAAAACAAAAAAAACTTTTTCAGTTTTCAGACCTGAAATTGCATGCACATTAAACAAATTCTCATTCGTTTCTGCCCCCAAAGCTCTGGCAACCACCATTCTACTTTTTGTTCCTTTGAGTTGACTATTCTTGGTACCTCATATAATTGAAAACATGCCGTATTTGTCTTTTTGTGACTAGCCTGTTTCTTTCAGCATGATGTCCGCAAGATTCATCTATGTTTTAGCACATTTTAGAATTCTTTTCTTTCTAAGGCTGAATCGTATTCCATTGTATATATATCTGCCATTTTATCCATTCCTGTATTGATGGACATGCAGGTTGCTTCTACCTTTTAGCTATTTAGCTACCTGAACTCATGGGTGTTCAAATATTTCTTCAAGACTCTTCTTATAGTAGCCATACTAATGGATGTTACTATTGTGGTTTTTTATTTATTTATTTATTTATTTAGAGTTGGAGTCTCACTCGGTCACCCAGACCGGAGTGCAGTGGCCACTCCCGGCCACCGCAGCCCCGACCTGCTGGGCTCCGGCGATCCTTCCGCCTCAGCCTTCTGAGTAGCTGGAATTACAGGCATGCGCTACCACGCCCGGCTGATT
>NW_007257629.1:76993-82467 GCF_000164805.1 Carlito syrichta | reverse complement strand
GCGGGTCTCGAACCCGCAGGCTCGGGCCATCCACTCACCTCAGCCTCCCAAAGGCGGGGGATCACAGGCTGAGCCACCAAGCCTGGCTCATTGTGGTTTTTTGAAAACATTTTTTATTTATATATGTATAATATATATATAACATATATAATTTTTTATTTTTATTTATATATATATTTTTTGAGTTGGAGTCTCGCTCTGTCGCCCAGGCTGGAGTACAGTAGCACACTCACCCTATTGTTGATCCTTCTGCCTCAGCCTTCCAAGTAGCTGGAACTACAGGTGTGCACTACCACACCCAGCTAACTTTTGATTTATTATAGAGATGAGGTCTCACCATGTTGTCCAGGCTAGTCTTGAACCCACGGGCTCAGGTAATCCTCTTGCCTCGGCCTCCCAAAGTGCTGGGATTGCAGGCATGAGCCGCCATGCCTGGCCAATTAATATTTTAAAAAAGAAAGTAGAGATGAGATCTTGCTATGTTGCCTAGGCTGGTCTCGAACTCCTGGACCCCTTGCCTCAGTCTCCCAAAGTGCTGGGTTACAGATGTGAGCTGCCGCACCCGGAAGCCACTGTGGTTTTGATTTGCATTTTCCAAATGATTGGTGATGTTGAGCATCTTTTTGTATATTTGTTGTCCATTTATAGGTCATCTTTGGAGAAATACCTGTTCAAGTCTTTTGCCCATTTTTAAGACAGGTTACTCATTTTTTTGTTATTGAGTTATAGGAGTTATTTATGTATTTTGGATATTTTCTTCCATTCCATGGTTGCCTTTTCACTCTACTGATTGTGTCCTTTCATATGCAAAAGTTTTCCATTTTGACGTCATCCAGTTTTACTATTTTTATTTTTGTTGCCTGTGAGCACTTGTGTATTTTAAAATTCCCATTGCCATGTAATATATCCAATGTTTTGCTTTTAATCATAGCCTGTATCTATTGTATTTTACTTTTCTGGTTTCCTAGTGATGGTCTCATTGATGTTTCCCACAATTATAGTCTACCATAGTTAATATTGTACTTGTTTATTTATGGCACTCTACAAAAACTCCTCTGTCATTTATACTCAGGAGGGGAATGTGTGCATGAAAGGGCATATACATACTTCAGTTTTACTAAATATTGCCAACTTTGTGCCTGAAATCTCTGACTCTGATCCCTTTTTGACATCATTTTAATATATTTTACTGGGAAACTGAGGTTACTCTTAGTCTCTGGCCATTTGAAGGATGTGGTTATGTGAAGTAGAATTGTTGGTGTCAGAGACTGTTGCAAAGCAAATGCCTGTTTTCTTCCTTGTTCTCCAGGTTGGACGATGGAGTGCTTCCAGGAGTGGGACTCCTACATCCACCTGGCTGTTCCCAGTATGTTCATGGTGTGCATTGAGTGGTGGACCTTTGAGGTCGGAACCTTCCTGGCAGGTTTGTCAGCCGTCCAGAAACCTCTCCACAGCCTGGCAAGTTATGTCTCCATAGCTGCCCGGGAAACTCACATTTTGCTTCTCCATCCTGCTCCATTTTATTGAACTCAGAGGTTTTCAAGCCTCAGCCATCAGCATACTCAAGTTGGGTGGGGCTTTAGCTCTACTGCAGCACCCTTCATTTTGTAAGTGAGGAAAGGGAGGCCACTGGTAAGAGGTTTGCCAAAGGTCATGAACCAACAGAACAAAAGCCCCACCCTAGGCCTCATGACCCTCTCAGACTAGCTTGTGCTTCAGCTGACTTCTGCCAGGCATCAGGCCAAGTTTCTGAGACATTTACAAACACAGAGTAACTGATTTGGCTTTGTTTTAGCCAAGGCCTATGTTTCTGTTGGAACTCTAATAAGTTGTGTCATAGATATTTACCTTAGCCATCTTGTTGCTAACAAAGTTGGGAACAAACAGTTGAGACAGAGGGTGATAATAACTGACATTGTCTTTTCAGTGGGCTCTTGCGTTTTTCAGTGGTCCCATCAACTGTCTATAGAAGGCTGTGGCCTTCTGTCTCTCCTCCCACCATGTGACCCCATGTGACTCTAGCAGCCTCACTTTTTTCTACTTTGAACCTGATTTTTTTTTTTAAAGTAATTCTTTTATTTATTTTATTTATTTTTCTGAGTTGGAGTCTCACTCTATCGCCCAGACTAGAGTGCAGTGGCCGCTCCTGGCCACCGCAGCCTCGCTTTGTTGCCCAGGCTGGAGTACAGTGGCACAATCTTGGCACCCCATAACCTCTATCTCCTGGGCTCCGGTGATCCTCCCACTTCACCTTCCCAAGTAGCAGGAACTACTGGCATATGCTACCACATCCTGCTAATTTTTCAATTTTTTTTTTTTGGAAGGATGAGATTTCCCTATTTTGCCCAGTTTGATCTCAAAGTCTTGGGATCCCACAATCCCCTCTCCCAAAGTGCTGGGATTACAAGTGTGAGCCACTGCACCCAGCTGAACCTGATGTTTTATTTTCTGGTGGAGTAGGGACTTGTTTAGGAGGAGTCTATGTCACATATGAGCTTCCTGAAGTAGGGGTAACTCCCCAAGGAAAGACCCCAAGTTTCTCCTCAGCACACAGTGAATTCTGCCATCAGATTATTCTTCTGGGGGGCTTATTCTTGGCTTCTCTTAAATTAAAATAAGTTCTAATTTCATAAGGAAAATGTTTTCTTTAATATACTTTTTGAAAAGTGTTTTGTGTGTGTATCTGTGCCTGCTACATTTCAGGACTGATTGATGTGACGGAGCTTGGAGCCCAGGGCATCGTCTATGAACTGTGCTCAGTGGCCTACATGGTAAGAACTTGGGAAAAACCTGGGATGAGACCCAGTACCTTCTCTGTATTAACTCTGCTGGGTTGTTGTCATTGCAGTCACTCAGCAGATGTGCACCAGGGCAAGGGAAGAATGAGACATCACAAGAGAGACAGCACAGCGTAGCGTAGTGGGGACATTGTGTGCCGAGGGCTGAGTCCCAGCCACACCACTCCCCAACTGTGTGATGATGTGAGCTTATGCCTTCACCTTTCTGAGCTTCAGTTTCCTGATAGACAAAATGGGGGGAAAATTCCTACTTTTCAGGTGAAGATTAAATGAGAATGCATGTAAAACATTCAGCACGTGCCTGGCACATTCATTCAACCCATCTGGAGTTGTGGCTAGGGTGCAAGTGGGGCTTGAGATGGAGATGGCTCCCACCCTTTGTGGCTTGTGGTCCAGTACGGAGACGGAGATAAACAAGTAAATAGATGAATAAGAGCATTGCAGATATCATATACAGTAAGTGCCATTAAAAAGAAAGTGTCTGAGATGCAAAAATACCGAGACAGAGGATACCTTTTTAGATATTTAGTCAGGAATGGTGTTTCTGCATTGCTGTTGAAGCTGAAAATTGAAGGGTGAGAAGAGCTGGCCTGGAAAACCCACAGGTGGGAACCCGCTGCAAAGCCTGGATCAAGGCTCTGTGAGGCACAGCTGAGGTGAGGAGTTAGTGAGGAGGAGCAAAAGGTAGTAGGAGGTTGGTAGCAGCACACTGGATTGTGGGCTTGGGAAGGACACAGCCATTCTTGCTGCTGTGGAAAAGCTAGCTTAGAGGGGCACAGGTATGGGGGGAACTGGGAGGGTGGAAGGAGGCTGTGGGAATCATGCAGGTGAGCAATCAGGAGCCTGCTAGTAGAGGAGGAGTAAAGGGAATGAGTCAGCCATGTGTAGAGGCAGAACCTGCAGGCCACAGTTGGGCTCTGATGATCCTTCCGCCTCAGCCTTCCAAGTAGCTGGGACTACAGGCGTGCGCTACCACGCCTGGCTAATTTTTTAAAAATTTAGTGTAGAGACGAGGTCTTGCCAAGTTGCCCAGGTGGATCTCGAACCCTCAGGCTCAGGCAATTCACTCGCCTTGGCCTTCCAAAGTACTAGGATTTCACCAAGCCACTGAACCTGGCCTCTTTCATTTTTTAATTTTATTTTTACTTTTATATCTTTAGGACAGGGTCTATCATGTGTTACCCAAGTTGGGCTCAAGTGATTCTCCCGCCTCAGCTTCCTGAGTAGCTGGGACTCCAGGCATGCACTATTTTATTCTTTTTTTTTTTTGAGTTGGAGTCCCACTCTGTCGCCCAGGCTGGAGTGCAGTGACATGTTCCCAGCCACCACAACCTCAACCTGCTGGGCTCAGGCGATCCTTCCTTCCCAGCCTTCCAAGTAGCCAGAACTACAGGTGCAGGCTACCACACCCAGTTAATTTTTTTATCTATTGTAGTGACGAGGTCTCACCAAGTTGCCTGGGCTGGTCTTGAACGCCTGGGCTCAGGCAGTCCTCTTGCTTCAGCCTCCCAAAGTGCTGGGATTCCAGGCTGAGCCACCGTGCCTGGCCTATTTTATTCTTTAAAAAGAAAAAATGTGATGGAAATGAAGTGATTATCTAGGGATGAAAATAAACAGTATCTAAGAGCAAGTCCCATGTAGAGGTCGAGAGTGGAAGGAAACTCAGCCAGAAGGACAGGGCAGGCCAGTGCGGAAGGAAGAAAATCAAGAGAACATGTCATGGAGGAAGTCAGGAAGGAAAGATGTTTCAACGCGAGGGAAATACTAGGCCAAGGGCCACAGGGAGGTAACATAGGATAAGGGTGGAGCATGTCCATTGTATTTAAGATCACTCATAGGGGATGAGAAGTGTGGGCCAGATTTGAGTGATTGACTTTCAGGGTAGGTGAAGGAGCAGGGACTACTGAAGCAGATAGTTCTCTCTGGAGGTTTGGTTGTTGATGGGAGGTGTGTGACCAAAGGAGGGATCTGGTTCTGCTTTTGTTTTTATTTATTTAATTAATTTATTTATTTTGAGTTGGAGTCTCACTCTGTCACCTAGACTGGAGTGCAATGGCCCCTCCCGGCCACCGCAGCCTCGACCTGCTGGGCTCCAGCGATCCTTCCGCTTCAGCCTTCCAAGTAGCTGGAACTACAGGCGAGCGCTACCACACCCGGCTAATTTTTTATTTATTGTAGAGATGAGGTCTTGTCAAGTTGCCCAGGCGGGTCTCGAACCCTCAGGCTCAGGCAATCCACTCACCTCGGCCTTCCAAAGTGCTGGGATTACAGGCTGAGCCACCGAGCCCGGCCCTCTGCTTTTGTTTTTAAATGGTGATAGTTTGGCAAAATTGCAAGATTCAAAATCACTTCACAAAAATCAATTGTATTTCTGTACACTACCAGTGTACAACCTGAAAATGAAATTAAGCATATTCCTACCCTACTGAAAGCCAAGTAGAAAGAAAAAAACAAACTTATGTTTGCTAATTTAAAAAAAAAATGAAATTAAGAAAACAATTCCAAAAATGAAATTAAGTAAATAAAACCAAAGCATCAGAAAGAAGAAAATACTTAGAAATATATTCAGCCAAAAGAGTGCAAAACTTGTACACGGAAAACTACAAAATACTGGGGGGGGGGGGGCCCCCAAAATGTAGACACATTTTAAGATGTGTTATCTATATATTACTTTTC
>NW_007257629.1:66819-76874 GCF_000164805.1 Carlito syrichta | reverse complement strand
CAGGCAGGTCTCGAACCCGCGGGCTCAGGCAATCCACTTACCTCAGCCTCCCAAAGGTGCGGGATTATAGGCTAAGCCACCGAGCCCGGCTATATTACTTTCCAAAGTTGAACTGAATTGTAGCAATGTGTAGTATGACTTTTGCTCAAAGGTTGGTGTTAATGAAATGAATGTGAGCATCACCATGCGATAGACAGGACAGTCAAAGAAAATGGTGGAAAGAGTTGTCATTTGAGGAGTGTAAGACCATTTTGAAATGGTATTTGAAATTTGAGAATGTTGTGGAAATACAGTGACAATAGAGGTGTGAGTATGCAACAGAACCTCCAACACACCTAACAACTGCACACATTTGTGATAAGTTTGAGACGCATGGTACTGTGTGTGATGTGCATAAGGAAGATCTGAGAGATCTCGCACAGCAACAACTCCTGCAGTAGTTTGCCATAATCAGAAATGTCTGGACACTAATGGTGACCACTTTGAGCACCTCTTGTCATTGCAGAAGTCAAATGTGATTTATTCATCTTTTGTTATCGGTATATAATGAGTATTACAATTTTAATACGGTTTTTTTCTTTCTTAAAATGTGTATACTTTTCTTTTTTTGGCACCCTGTGTAGTGTTGAAAGAAATTTGTTGTTGTTATTGTTTGAGTCGGAGTCTCCCTCTGTCACCCAGACTGGAGTGCAGTGGCACACTCTCTCAGCCAATCGCAGCCTCGATCTGCTGGGCTCCGGCGATCCTTCTGCCTCGGTCTTCCAGAAAGAAATTAAAAGTCCTCTTTTAGGCATGGGATACTTCATCAAACGAAAGCACAGCCCTTGTGGTACTTACATTTTGGTAAGAGTAGACAGCAAAAGACCTAAATATATGGAAAGATAAATTGATCTACAGATTCAGTGTCGTCCCCATCAAACAGGCCATTTTTACAGATTGGAAAGCTGGTCCTAAAATTCATATGGAGATACAAGGGACCCAGAGTAGTCCTAAAATTCATATGGAGATACAAGGGACCCAGAGTAGTCCTAAAATTCATATGGAGATACAAGGGACCCAGAGTAGTCAAAATGAACTTGAATTAGAAAAAAGTTGGAGGATTCACACCTCAATAACAACAGTAAAATCTAGAAACAGGGAAATAATATCTGAGAGAATAATGTTAATTCTTATTTGCCCTGCTATGTGCTTGCTCGTAGAAGAGGGCAAATGGAAAGATATTTTTCAGTAAAGATGGAGAGACATGACCATTCACAAGATTTCACTGACACAAACACTAATGTCCAAATAATAACGAGCAAAGAAATGGGTAAATACAGATAAATCTAAGCTAGCATTGACTGTAAGCAAAAATGATGATAAAAACAGACTAATTCACACAGTGTGAAAAAAGGTGGAATTAAGACCTGTACACCAGTGAAAGTTAAGGTTGGGAGAGGATTATCCTAAAGGAATCTAGACCCTGTTGGGGAAAATGGTAGGAGATAGTGATTAACTTAGAGTTTTAAAGTCAGGTATTGACATTTTAAGGGACTAACCAAAATGGAAGGAATCAAATATGTAATCTCTAAAAAGAAAGTTAAGAAAACATGATTGGCTGGGCGCAGTGGCTCACACCTGTAATCCCAACACTTTGGGAGACCGAGGTAAGAGGATTGCCTGAGCCCACAGGTTCGAGACCAGTCTGGGCAACTTGAGACCTCATCTCTACAATAAATAAAAAAATTAACTGGACGTGCCAGTGCATGCCTGTAGTTCCAGCTACTTGGAAGGCTGAGGCGGAAGGATTGCCTGAGTCCAGCAGGTCGAGGCTGCGGTGGCCATGAGCATGTCACTGCACTCCAGCCTGGACGAGAGTGAGACTCCAACTCAAAAAAAAATATATGATTAATTCAACATAAAGGAGTGCAAACAAAGAAGATAAAATAACCAAAAAAACATTATGAATAATGTAAAATAAAACAAAGCCAAATGTGTAATCATACTATAGGAAAATATACTAAATTTATCAGTTAAGGACAGACTCTCAAGTTAAATTTCCCCTCACCCACTTCAGGTCTTTTTGCCGTGCTTGTTTTTCCCACAGTTGTGTCCTGCTTTTTCACTTAACGCTGTGACATAACCATTTTTTTCATGTTTTGATTGATTGATTGAGTTGTAATCTCACTCTGTTGCCCAGGCTGGAGTGCAGTGGCACCTAGGCTGGTCTTGAACTCCTGGCTCGAGGAATCCTCCTGCCACGGCCTCCCAAAGTGCTGTGATTACTGGAAAGATGAAATGAATTCGGTTTTCTTGTTTTTATCAGTTGGTCAAAATCATATTTTCCTTTGCTTCATAGTTAGGTCATGACTTTTCTTATACAGCTTTTTATTTCTCTGGCATTCCTAATAGTCTTTATTTCTTACTGATGGAGCAGCATGTTATTAAGATTATCTTGCGTTTAAACATAACATTAAGTTTTAGACCTTTTTTTATTAAACACCTTAGGGCTCTTTGATTCCTTGTTTTAATTTCTAATCATTGATTGCTAGACTATTTTCTAGCATGCAGCACAGCTGTCATTTCAGAATTTCTTTCATTATCTACCTGAATTAAGCCTACAGCTTGTTAGATTCCATTTCTTCCTTTTTCTTAGATTCCTTTAAAAAATTTTTTTTGGAGTATTTAGTCAAAAACTTGTTCGCAAGATTACATGGAAGGTAAATCACAAGACACATATTTGAAAGAGTCTGTTTTTTCCCCTTACACTTGTTTAATGTGTTTTGTGAAGTTTATAATATTTGAATTGTGTTCTATAATCATTATTGTCTTTCATATTTAATAATTTGACTGAGTACAGAGTTCTAGGTTCAGAATAATTTCCTTCAGAATGGTGAAGGCATTATCTGGCATTCAGAGTTACTGATGTGAAGTCTGACTAGAATCTGATTCTTGTTCCTTTGTAGACAACATGATTTTTCTCTTTGATAATTTTTTTTTTCTTTTTTTGAGTTGGGGTCTCACTCTGTCACCCAGGCTGGAGTGCAGTGGCACGCTCACAGCCACTGCAGCCTCGACCTGCTAGGCTCAGGTGATCCTTCCACCTCAGCCTTCCAAGTAGCTGGAACTATAGGCATGTGCCACATGCCTGGCTAATTTTTTGATTTACTGTAGAGATGAAGTCTCACCAAGTTGCCCAGGCTAGTCTCGAACCTGGGAGCTCTTACCTCAGCCTTCCAAAGTGCTGGGCAGCCCTCTTACCTCAGCCTTCCAAAGTGCTGGGATTATAGGCGTGAGCCACTGTACCAGGCCTCTAAGTTTTAACATATGTGTCATAATCCATATGGCTCCAAAATCTCACAAGAGTATATTTCTCTGAGGATACTTTTTTACTTCTACTTAGTAAGTGGTGTACCCTTCCAGTTTGAAGACTTATGTTTTCTTCAGCTCTGGGAAATTAAAAAAATAAAATTTCTCTCCTTTTCTATAAATCTCTTCTATGTCCTCTTTTTTTTTGAGTCAGTCAGAATCTCACTCGGTCACCCAGGCTGGAGCGTAGTGGCATGCTCATGGCCACCACAGCCTCGACCTCAACCTGCTGGGCTCAGGTGATCCTTCAGCCTCAGCCTTCCTAGTAGCTGGAACTACAGGTGTGCACCACCATGCCCAGCTAATGTTATGATTTATTGTAGAGACAAGATCTCGCTAAGTTGCCCAGGCTGGTCTTGAACCCTGGATTAAAGACGTGAGCCACCGCACCTGACCTTTTTGTTATTTTCTGTCACCACTATTAAATTTTTTGAGTTTCATTTTTAATTTCCAAGAGCTTTTTTTTTTCTCTTATAGTCCCTTCTTTATGGGAACCTGTTCTTGTTTTATGCTGTATTATCTTTTAAATACCTATAAGGCTACTAAATCTAACCTGTAAATGTTCCGTTGTTTCCTTGGATGTTCTGATGCTGTTTGAAAAAGCAAAAACAAACCAAAAAAAGTCCTTTTGTGTTTCTTGAATCATTTATTTTGTTCCCCCTGAAATCCGTTGACCTTGTATTTCTCTTGATATTTTTGGCAACGTGTGCTTCAGTTTTCCTCAAGAGTCTGGTGATCTTGCTAGTCTGTTTATATTTATAAATGAGTACATTGATTCATAAAGTAAGTGGCCAGCATGGCTTTCCCATCCTGTTATTTGGGGAGTTTTCTCTAATCGATCTCTTCCTTGAAAGGGAAGGACCAGTGATGAGCTCATTACCCAAGGTGGTATCTGTCAAGAGACAACTTGATTTTAGGATTTTTGGGTGAGGAGCAAGCAACAGGTAGCCTGACTCCCTCACCCCACCCCATTCAATCCCCATGTCCCCAAGACCAGAGAAGGGGTGGCTCACACCACAGAGGGAGCTTACACCTTTGGCTTTTCCGTCAGCCCAGCCTTTCTGTCTGCAGTGAGTCTGAGGGAGGGTCAGGTGGGCGATGGAATCTGGCTGTCCTGCCCTAGCTCTCTGGTGCATCTCCCTGACTTCGTTCCTCACAGCCTCGATGGTGAACCTGGAGCTTCAGGACTCCCGGGGCGCTGCTGGAAAGAAGGAGCGTGAGCTGACGTTCTGTTATACTCTGGGCTGTGGCTTCCTGTGCTTCTACCCCAGGGTCCTGGTGATGGTGCCTGTTTTTCCTCTTCTGGAAGCTCATCTGCTCACTTATTCTCAGTGTTGTTAATGAATTTCTTTTCCCTTACACGCGGAAATTTATTTCCCATTAAGGGTGTTTGGGGAGGGAAGGGAATCAAGTCATTCTTCTTCAAATGGAAGCTAATTCTGTATTCTTTGGGCTCACAAGTCTTGTAAATTTTTATATAGTCAAGTCTATTGTTTCTCATGTTCTTTTCATTTTTTCTTTTTTAAGTGGGAGTCTCCCTCTGTGGCCCAGGCTGAAGTGCAGTGGCACGCTCACAGCCACCACAGCCTTGACCTGCTGGGCTCAGGTGATCCTTCTGCTCAGCCTTCCAAGTAGCTGAAACTACAGGCCTGTGCCGCCATGCCTAATTGATCTATTGATTGATTGATTGATTGATTGTATAGACGAGGTCTCGCCAAGTTGCCCAGGCTGATCTCAAACCCCTGGACTCAGGCGCTCCTCTGGTCTCTGCCTCCCAAAGTTTTGGGATTACAGGTATGAGCCACCATGCCTGGTCAGGTTCTTAAACTTAACAATTTAATAGGTATTTGTGTCAGTTCTACTTAGTTTTCAAAGCAGTAACCAACTCTAAGGCTGTTGGGAGGATGCTGCTTCTAGTAGGAATTAAAGTTGACGTGCAGATGATTAAAAGCAGACGTGAGAGCGCAAGCCTAGGTTGCTTGTACAACCCATGTCACCCACACACTTCCTGAGGCAGTGCTGTTTTACGGGGTAATAAGAGAGGGTCAAGAGAATGGCCCAAAGGTTGAATGAGGTTTAAAAAGCAAAGACACTTAAAAAGCAAAGACACTTGGCGGGGGGGCCAGCCCCCACAGAGAGATTTAGGAGGTCCCTTGGAAGGTGTGGCAGCATCGGCGATTATTCTGGAAAGAGAAAGAAAGAGAAGAGGGGAGAAAGAAAGAGACTGGACTCCTGCTCAAGTGACCAGAAGCCGTTTAATGGGTGTAATCTCAGGGCTTTTATCCCCAAACTCTCAAAGTCATCATCACAGGAAACAAAGGTAGCATGTGCCTTTCACATGAACAGGTCCAGGTGCGCAAAGGACACCCCCCACTCTCAAGCAAATGTTCTTTCATATGTAAGGAAGAACATGAGGAAGAACAACCACAAATTATCTTTTTGTATTTTATGCTAGCTTAATGTTCCCCCAAACCAGTTTCTTACGTGCCCTTAATTGTATTACAACTACATCATCTTGAATTAACATCACTCAATGTCTAAACCCAAAACCACCATAGTGAATTATTAACTTCCACTATTATGTACTAATTCAAACTAGTTTTTATTAAAAAATAGCTGCTATGGTTACACTCTCCTAGTACCAGCTGGCCTAATTCAAACTTCACTGGCCCCCCTAAATCAAACTGAACTAACCATACTTCTATAATAAAATGGTTACTTAAATTTTCTTAATCTATGTAAACTATTTTTTAAAACCTGTATTTATAAATTTCTAAAGGTCGCATCAAGAGAACCTGTGACCTGTACTAAGGCTCCTCAATGTGACTCAAAGCCAAACTTAAATTGTGATAGAGCAAAAGACCATAAGCCGTGGGGAATGGGAACAATAGACTCCTAGGTCAGCTGTGTTCGTTCCGGTCTCAGAGTTTTCTGTTAGAGCCAGCTGGAGCTGTTCTTGGTAGTTTGTGCCAAATGGAAAAGGAGGGAGGGAATGGGTCAACAGCTCCCAAACACATCCTAGTGGTCTTGGGGTCTACAGCCCTTCCTGATCCCTAACACTCAGTGGGCCTCCGTGGCTGGCTCCCAACAGATGCGTATAGCATTCGATTTCCATAGTCAAAGATTAAAATAAAGCTTTGGCATTTGAGGGATCATATTTCAATGTGCTGAATAATCAGACCTAAGGAATGTTTCATCCATCCCACCATCAATGAGGTATTATGGAGTCAGATTTCATCATTGTTTACAGGGTTCCTACAGTGTGCCAGTCTTGGTTCTAAGTGCTTGTTCACATGGTTCATTTAACTTTTTACAAATTATTTATCTGCTTCTGTTTATAGTAACTTAAATCTTATGTTACTATATAACTAGGTTGAATTAAGCTTTGATCGTGTATGTAGCCAATAAAGGAGGTATTGTTTTGCCCTCAAATCCAGCTTCACCTTGAGGTACTGCTGGGACACATTTGATCCAGGGAGTAGTAAGGGCAGCGTCACACTTCCTACTGGTCAAGAAATCGGGTGTTATATGGCTGAGCGGTTTGTCTCCAGTCGGGTGGGATGTCGTAGAGCCAGTTCTAGAACTCAGATCTCTGAGTCTGGAATTTCCATTTAGTTGGCCCCTAGTGCTCTAATACTCTGGTTTTCAGGATTTATAATTGTGATTTGTGCTTGTTAATTCCCAGGTGCCCCTTGGCTTTGGTGTTGCAGCTAGCGTCCGAGTGGGCAATGCACTGGGGGCAGGAAATGTCGAGCAGGCTCGGTGCTCCTGTACCACCGTTCTCCTGTGTGCCGGTGAGTGCAGCCATTCTGCCCGCCGTGGGTCCATGTGTCTGTCATGTTACAAGTCAAAATTCTACCCCTCAGATTTCTCTAGGAATTGAATCACGTATATACACACACAATTAAAGCTTCTATTCTTTTTGTTTTTGAGTTGGAGTCTCACTCTGTTGCCCAGACTGGAGTGCAGTGGCATGCTCACAGCCACTCCAGTGTCGACCTGCTGGGCTCCAGTGATCCTTCCACCTCAGCCTTCCAAGTAACTGGAACTGCAGGCATGCACTGCCACACCTGGTTAATTTTTGATTTATTGTAGAGATGAGGTCTTGCCAAGTTTCCCAGGCTGGTCTCGAACCTGCAGGCTGAGGCAGTCTACTCGCCTCGGCCTCCCAAAGTGCTGGTATTACAGGCTGAGCCACCAGCCCTGGCCACAGCTTCTATTCTTTATGCTCTTTCCAATTTGATGAGTTAGATAAAGTTTTGATTGATTGATTGAGTCAGAGTCTCACTCTGTTGCTCAGGCTGGAGTGCAGTGGCACCATCATGGCTTGCTGCGGCCTTGACCTGGGCTCAGACTATCCTCCCACCTCAGCATCCTGAGTAGCTGGGACTACAGACACACACCACCATGCCTGGCTAATTTTTTTTATTTTTTGTAGAGACAAGGTCTCACTGTGTTGCCCAGGTTGTTCTTGAACTCCTAGCCTTAAACAATCCTCCTGCCTCAGACTCCCGAAGTGCTGGGGTTATAAGCATGAGCCATCATGCGCAGCCTTATATAAAGCTTTTTTTTTTTTTTTTTTTTTTTTGAGTTGGAGTCTCACTCTGTCGCCCAGGCTGGAGGGCAGTGGCACCCTCCCGGCCACCGCAGCCTCGACCTGCTGGGCTCCGGTGATCCTTTCCGCCTCAGCCATCCAAGTAGCTGGAACTACAGGTGTGCGCTACCACGCCCGGCTAATTTTTTGATTTATTGTAGAGATGAGGTCTCACCAAGTTGCCCAGGCGGGTCTCGAACACGCGGGCTCAGGCAATCCACTCACCTCGGCCTCCCAAAGTGCGAGATTACAGGCTGAGCCACCGAGTCCGGCCCATCCTGTGTTCCTAATGCCGCGACAGCATTGGTCCAACCCACAAGTCCGTCAAGCGATGATGTCACAATCAGGATTGGAACCGCTGAGCCTTTCTTCTGTTACAGAATTTCTGGGCCCGCCTCCCCCTTACCTTTGGCCACTCCGTGGAGATAGAGGTCTGCGTGGCAAACAGGGCGTCTCTGACTGAAGAAAAGCCCTATACGGAAAAGCTAGGACCCCTGGGAAGGCAAGAGGGGCATTGAGGGAGATGTGCTCCCGCGGCCCTCAGAGCCACCAAGCCCGGCTGGACTTTTCTTTTTTTGGTGTATCTTGAGTAAAACCAGCACTAAGCACAGAAAAGACTCCACGCCCGGCTAATTTTTTGGATTTATTGTGGAGATGAGGTCTCGCCAAGTTGCCCAGGCGGGTCTCGAACCCGCGGGCTCAGGCAGTCCACTCACCTCGGCCTCCCAAAGTGTGGGATTACAGGCTGAGCCACCGAGCCCGGCTTATAAAGCTTTTAATTTTGATTTTCTGTTACAACAACCAAATAACACTATACTTAATACTACTGAAATAATTCTAAAGGCAATTGTTATCCACAATCTTATGACCATAGTGGTCTGGGAACATTTCTCCACGCTCCTGGACCACCTCTGGCAGTTCTATGGTTGTAGTGTATGAGCAGTAAGGAAAGATTCTGATTGTATGGACGTTGTATTGAGCATTCTTTCTGGTTTGTTTTTTTTTGTTTGTTTGTTTGTTTTTAGTATGGACGTTGTATTGAGCATTCTTTCTGGTTTTTTTTTTTTTAGTTGGAGTCTTAACTCTGTCACCCAGGCTGGAGTACAGTGGCATGCTCGCCACCACTGCAGCCTTGACCTGCTAGGCTCAGGGGATCCTTCGGCCTCAGCCTTCCAAGTAGCTGGAACTACAGGCATGCACCATCATGCCTGGCTAGTTTTTGATTTATTGTAGAGAAGAGGTCTTGCCATGTTGCCCAGGCTGGTCTTGAACCCGTGGGCTCAGGCAGTCCTTTCACCTCGGCCTCCCAAAGTGCTGGGATTATAGGCATGAGCCACCACGCCGGGCTGATCATCCTTTTATAATTATCCCATAGAAAAAGGAGTTGGAATCATAGGGCCTTTGTTGATCTTTTCTTAGACTATAAGAAGAAACACTATTTACATGATCACATTTTCAAAATCACTGGCATATATTTCACAAAAAGTCACTCCTGGGACTTGTAACACTGAAGCATTATCATTTCCTGTTGTTTCTTCTATATTTTCCAGGTGTTTGTGCACTTGCATTGGGACTTTTCCTTGCGACTTTGAAGGATGTGGTTGCCTATATATTCACTGGTGACAAGTATGTACTCAACTAGAAAAATGTCTAGTTTTATGCCTTTTTTCTTCACTATATTTTTCTGATTATGAGAGGTGAATAGCATTTTATCTCCCAGAAAAACCTGTAGTACTTCCAGGAATGAGAATCATAGCACAGAATTGGAGTGAATTTGAAGTGAAAATCATCCCTATTCCTTCAGTACCATTTATTTATTAAACCTGAGTGGAGTCTCTTCTGTGCTTAGTGCTGGTTTTACTCAAGATACACCAAAAAAAGAAAAGTCCAGCTGGGCTTGGTGGCTCAGTCTGTAATTCTGCGCCTTTGGGAGTCTGAGGTGAGTGGATTGCCTGAGCTCGCGGCTTCGAGACCCGCCTGGGCAGCGAGACCTCATCTCTACAATAAATAAAAAAGTCAGCCGGGCGTGGTGGCGCGTGCCTGTAATTCCAGCTACTCGGAAGGCTGAGGCAGAAGGATCGCCGGAGCCCAGCAGGTCGAGGCTGCGGCGGGC
>NW_007257629.1:52833-66799 GCF_000164805.1 Carlito syrichta | reverse complement strand
AAAAAAAAAAAAAAAAAATCCCCAGAAAGACATCTCACAATCTAGGGCATGCTGACAACATCCATGCCTGATTCATTCTGGGTAGTATTTGCAAAAATTACTGACTCAATCTTAGATTAAATTTTATTGCATTTTCTATAATTATGTTTGCATAATATTTAGATATAATAAAGTATCTTGTAAGTAAAAATTTTTTCTTCATGAAAAAGCCTCAATAATTTGTAACAATTGCCTCAGAGTACTTTTATGAAGAAATTTCATTTTATTATTTTCAAGTGTGCTCTCCTAGTTTCATCTGACCTCAATGCCTAAGCTTATTCTTTTTTTTTTGAGTCAGAGTTTCACTCTGTCGCCCAGGCTGGAGTGCAATTGCACGCTCCCAGCCACCGTAGCCTCGACCTGCTGGGCTCAGGTGATCCTTCTGCCTCAGCCTTCCAAGTAGCTGGAACTACAGGCTCGCGCTACCAAGCCCAGCTAATTTTTTTATTTTAATTGTAGAGACGAGGTCTCACCATGTTGCCTAGGCTGGTCTCCGAAACTCACTGGCTCAGGCAGTCCTCTCACCTTGGCCTCCCAAAGTGCTGAGATTATAGGCTGGAGCCACCATACCCAGCCACCTAAGCATATTCTTATAAAATCTTAGGACTAAAGAGGATTTACCTTTCTGCCTTAAACAAACTAAAAAAAAAAATGGATGAAAGAAATATTTTTAAAAACTAGTTTTTGGGCATTGGATAACAGATAGCACAGAACAGTAATCCCTGGAAGGGGAAGCAAATGAAGAGAATACATACATATATATATAATACACACACACACACACACACACGTATATATTATATATACGCATATATAATATATAATATATATGCGTATATATATATATATAAAATGTGTGTATATATAAAATGTGTGTGTGTATATATATACACACACACACACACACATTTTTTTTTTTTTGAGTAGGGTGTCTCACTCTTGAGCATGCTGGAGTGCAGTGACTACTATAACCTCGACCCGCTGGGCTCAGGTGCTCCTTCTGCCTCAGCCTTCTAAGTAGCTAGAACCACAGGCAAGCGCTACCACGCCTAGCTAATTTTTGTATTTGTTGTAGAGACAAGGTTTCACTAAGTTGCCCAGGTTGGTCTCGAATCCCTGGGCTGAGGCAATCCTCCGCCTCCCACAGTGCTGGAATTACAGGTGTGCACCAGAGAATGCTCTAATTGCCCTGCTTATGGGAGAGAACTTTCATCTGCCTCCCTGGGTTGAAGGAATGAAGCTGGGAGTTCAGGGAGGTCTTGTGGCTAGAGTTCCTAAGGCAGGGCCAGAGAGGAGAAAGCTCGACATAGAGTGCTTTCAAGATCTGTAGGGGATCTCCTTCAGGTGTAGCTGGCTACTGAGTCATGCACGCATGTGAGGGCACTACTTGAAGCCAGGGAAAATGATACCTGAAAGGTGCAGGCAGAACAATCCCTGAAGTTTGTAAGGGGCTGGGAGGAGTTTATGTTCTCACCAGCCAGAAGGAAACAACGTTTTTATATGTTGGACAGCAGGAGTTCTTAGAAGGATCTTGCCTTGGTAGTGGTAGAAGCTGGGAGTAGTTGCTCAAGCCTGTAATCCCAGCACTTTGAGAGGCCAAGGCGAGAGGATTGCCTTTAGTCCGGGGGTTCAAGACCAGCCTAGGTAACTTGGTAAGGCCTCGTCTCTACAATAAATTAAAAAAAAAAAAATAGCTGGGCGTGGTGGCATGAGCCTGTAGTTCTAGCTACCTTGAAGACTGAGGTGGAAGGATTGGCTGAGCAACAGAGTGAGACTCTGACTCAAAAAAAAAAAAAAAAGCATGTGGTAGTGGTAGAAAATTAGAAATGAAGAGTCCTCCAGTCCTGCCTCATAAAGCTTAAAAGCAAACCTCAAAAGGACCAAAGTATTTCCAGGAAATTTAACTGCATCACAGAACTTAGCTGTTTCAAAGCTCAAGAGTATTTAGAATAATGCAAGAATATGCAGTACCTGGCCAAGTACAATTCACACCGTCTGGCACACAATTAACATTTACCAGGCAGCAGACTACATGTCCTTCTTCACGGCGCTGTATGGTGAGAGTGACCTAGTCTAGCCTTCCTGCTGGTGGCCACCCTCACCCACACCTGCCGATCCCCACCTGGAAGGTTCCAAGCCAGGCCATGTGGCGTCCAGCCTCCCTGCCCGCCAAGTGATGGTTGAGAACATTTTTTTCTGCAAAAAAAGGAAAAGTTACATTTAAAAAGTTGAAAACCAAAAAACTACATATTTTATTATAGAAAAAGTATTTTTTTCCTCCACCAGACTTATATGGAAAGAGGAAGAATTAAATATTTGCACCGAGATGCCTTGATTTGTCGTGACATAGGAAACTGAGCATGAAGTTCTACTCCAGCCTTTGTACTGATTTTTTTTCTTTCTATTTATTCTTTTTTTTTTTTTTGAGTTGGAATCTCACTCTGTCCCCCAGACTGGAGTGCAGTGGCTGCTCCCGGCCACCGCAGCCTCGACCTGCTGGGCTCCGGTGATCCTTCCGCCTCAGCCTTCCGAGTAGCCGGAATTACAGGCATGCGCTACCATGCCCGGCTGATTTTTTGATTTATTGTAGAGATGAGGTCTCGCTGCCCAGGCGGGTCTCAAACCCGCAGGCTCGGGCAGTCCACTCACCTCAGCCTCCCAAAGGTACGGGATTACAGACTGAGCCACCGAGCCTGGCTCCTTCTATTTATTCAATCTGCTGTATTCATTTCTCCAATATCATGTCCACCTTGGTGTGGGAGTAGGTAGGGAGCTCTTTCGTTAAAAGGCTCATAGGTGCATGTGTGTTTGCTAGCTCACTTGTCCATGTGAATATTTTATGATATCAAAGAAACCATTTAAAAAAATAAATAAATAATACAATTTACCAGGCAGGTCGGATGTAGTGGATCAGGCCTGTAATCCCAACACTTTGGGAGACTGAGGCAGGAGGATTGTTTGAGCCCAGGGGTTTGTGACCAACCTGGGCACCGTTTTAAGATCTCATGTCTACAAAAAATAAAGAAATTAGCCAGGCATGGTGGCATGCACCTGTAGTCCTTGCTACTTAGGCAGAAGGATTGTCTGAGCCCAGGAGGTGGAGGTTGCAGTGAGCCATGATCACATGATCATGCATGCCACTGTGTTCCTGCTTGGGCAACAGAGTGAAACCCTGGCTCAAAGAAAAAATAAAGTACCAGGTATGCAAAGACGCAAGACACTAAAATCCTTGATAAAGAGAAACATCAATCAATTGAAATTGACCCAGAACAGATGATAGAACTAGTGTTCAGAGATTTTTTTTTTTTTTTTTTTGAGTCAGACTCTGTCACCCATGACCACTGCAACCTCAACCTGCTGGGCGCAGGTAATTCTTCCACTTCAGCCTTCCAAGTAGCTGAAACTACAGGCGTGTGCCACCATGCCCAGCTAATTTTTTGATGTGTTGTAGATACGAGATCTCACCATGTTGTTCAGGCTGATCTTGAACCCCTGAGCTCAGGCAATCCTCTCACCTCTGCCTCCTAACGTGCTGGGATTACAGGCGTGAGCCACTATGTCTAACCAGAGATGTTTTTATTACTGTGTTTCACATTTTTAAGAAGGTAGAAGATAACATGAGCGTGTTAATGTAAGACATCAAAAATAACAAAACAAAACCAAATCGAACTTTTAAAGATGAAATAAAAATCTGAGATGAAAATACATTGGATGCTGAGCCCGCAGGTTCGAGACCTGCCTGGGCAACTTGGCGAGACCTCATCTCTACAATAAAAATAAAAAAATCAGCCGGGCGTGGTAGCGCATGCCTGTAGTTCCAGCTACTTGGAAGGCTGAGGCGGAAGGATCGCAGAGCCCAGCAGGTCGAGGCTGCGGTGGCAGGGAGCGGCCACTGCACTCCAGTCTGGGCGACATAGTGAGTCCGACTCAAAAAAAAAAAGAAAGAAAATACATTGGATGACATTAAGAGATTAGACACCGCAGAAAAGATTCATGAATTTAAAAATACAGCAGGCTGGGCATGGTGGCTCATGCCTATAATCCCAGCACTTTGGGAGGCCAAGGTGAGAGGATTGCCTGATCCCAAAGGTTTGAGACCAGCCTGGGCAAGTTGGTGAGACCTCATCTCTACAATAAATCAAAAAACTAGCTAAGCGTCATGGTGTGTGCCTGTAGTTCCAGCTACTTGAAAGGCCACGGTGGCTGAGAGCTTGCCGTTGCCCTCCAGCCTGGGCGACAGACTAAGACTCCTACTCAAAAAAAAAAAAAAATACGGCAATAGTAAATATTTTCAGTGAAATGTACACAGAAAAAAGACTGAGAAAAATAGAGCATCTCACAGCTGTGAGTGGCCTAAAAATTATATAATTGGAGTTCCCAAAGCATATGAGAGACAAGGACAGAAAAATAATTTGGATAAATAATGGCAAAACTTTCCAGATTTGCTAAAAATCTTAGCATTAAAGGGATCTAGAAAGCTATTTGACGTACCCATCTAACATTGAGATTCTTTTAAAACATCCTTGCCATGCTGTTCAACTTATACTTTCATAACCTCGATGATGAGGAACTCTGTACTTCCTACTATTAAACTGAAATCTACCTTTACTACCCATAACTTTCACTCACTGATACCAGTTGTTGTGCCTGTGATCCTTTGGGAGAGTCTATCTATTTCTGAGTTACAGCTCTACAGGTGTTTGAAGGTGATTCTCATGCTCCACAGGGTCTTCTCTTCTTCATAGTAAATTTTTGTAATTCCTTCAGCCGTTTCTCACGAAGTGTGGTTTTGAGTCTCCATGATCTCCATCTTGAATTCAGACAAACCTGAAAATGATATTCATACTCTAAACAGCAACTGTTTGCATTCTATCTCATTCTACCTAGTAGACTTCTAGTGAAGTACTGAGTTTTTCGTGGCTACACCACACTAAGTGGTTTGAGCTGACAGCCCGTGTACCACTGGTCAGTCACAACATCACCACCTGCCCCTTATCTGGTTGTCCTCCTGGATCCCAAATGCAGAATCCTACATTTGGACCCATTAATGAATTGTTTCCTTATTTTTTACTCATCTTGACATTTTTTGGTCGTCTGGCTCTTTCAGTGAGAATATTTTCCATCCTTTTCTGTTTCTAGCATCTTTTTTCTTTTTTTTTAAATTGTCACTGGGCATTTTATTTTAAAAAGTTGGTACTCATGTACACAAACGAATATGAACTTAAGATTTATCATACATTTACTTCATTTTTTAACTTGGCCTTCTAGTTTAAAAGTTGACTTTTTTTCTTTTGAAATTCTTTGATACCGCCTGGGAATCTGTCGGATTAACATTCATATCTCCATTCCTCCTCTTCTAAAACTCTGACATCTTCATATAGTCTTTCCCTTTATCCCTGAGTCCTACCAGCATCCTGAGTGAATTCAACGTTCACATGAATAAGCCATTCATTCCTCCAGTGCCCCACTCCAATGTCTTAGGCCTCACCCCAGTTACCTTTTCTGCCCCACCTCTGCCACACACTCCCATGGTTATTTTGGGGGCTTTTTCATCGCATATAAACACTGACATATCTCATCCACCTCCAGCTCTTCAGTTGTCCACAACCCCAGTCATTCTAGCATGCTTTGCCGCTATGACTACTTAGGAGGTTTCTTCGACCATTTGGGCCTTCCAGTCAGATGAAACTCTGGTCTTGTACTTTTTTTTCAATCCATCACCACATTCCTGCCTTTACTTCCCTCCTTGTGTAGCTTTGTTGTCAGGCCCAACATTTTAGTATCTCTCTTACCAGTCACCTGAATTCCTTTGACCCTCCCAAATGGTAGAACCCCACCCTGGAGGAAACCAGTTGCACATTGCCTGTGCCAATAGCTGATCACCTTTGGAAATGTCACACATGAGGGCATATTGGTTCTTACTAGGAAATTATGACTATCAACTACAACTAGATCCTTAGCACTATCTTGTTTTTGTTTGGTCATCTCACTTTCCATCTCTGCAATCCATATTAAACCTTTTTCGCTCTTTTCAAACCACTGTCCCTTCCTTACCACCTTATGCCATCACTTTCAGCAGCTGGCCTTGCCTCTTCTTTGAGTTTATCCTCTTGGTGCTTGTTAGGCATTTTGGATGTGTAGATGTATGTTTTCTATCAAATTTGGGGACTTTTCAGCTATTCTTTCTTAAAATACTTTCTGTCCTTATCTCTCCTCACTTCTGAGTATCCCATTATTTCTGTGTTGGTATACTTGATGGTGCTCTCCAGGTCCAGGTTCCTACATCTGTATTAATTTTTCTTCTTTTCTTTTTCCATTCCTCAGACGAAATAATCTCAATTGTCCTATCTTTTTTCTTTTCTTTCTTGAGTCTCATTCCATCACCCAGGCTGGAGTACAGTGGCACGCTCTCGGCCACTGCAGCCTCGACCTGCTGGGCTTAGGTGATCCTTTCACCTCAGCCTTCCAAGTAGCTGGAACTACAGACGCATGCCACTGTGCCCAGCTAGTTTTTTTGTGATTTATTGTAGAGACAAGGTCTCACCAAGTTGCCCAGGCTGGTCTTAAACCCCTGGGCTCAGGCAGTCCTCTCGTCTCAGCCTCCCAAAGTGCTGGGATTGCAGGCTGATCCACCATGCCCAGCCTGTATTCTTTGTTAAGTACAGCTACAAAAGTCTCTGTTCCATTAGCTTAGTAATCAGTATTTATTGGACAGAGATTTCCTCAAATGCCTGAATCCCAGACACCTCCCATTCTTTGCCATGGACTGTCTGTGCATTTTGGGGAACACTTTCAACACTCAGTGAGGCAATTTACAATTTGGTTTTAACCTTCATTTCCTGTTTGTGCACAGCCTCAAGTTCAGCCAGAGATAAGAGTGCTGAGGCTTTCCCTGGTCTTTCTTGAGCATGGGTAGTCTTATGCCTGCATATGGCCTTCTAGTTTCCCAGGAACTTGTCAGATATTTTCTTTTTTTTAGTTGTAACTGGACATTTTATTTTAAAAAGTTAGTGCTCATATACACAGACGAATATGAACTTAAGATTTATCATACATTTACTTCATTTTTTAACTTGGCCTTCTAGTAAATCTTTAGCTTCATTGATTTTGACTGCTATAAGGAGATCCTCTTCTGTCTGAATGATTTAGGAGCATAATTCATCCGTGAGCATCTCTTATTTTTCCTTTATCGGCAATAGCGCTTACACCTAGTATTAATGCTGCTTTCCGTGTTGTCATTTTGGGTTCAGACCTGCCTCTCTAATTGCTACCACTGAAGGCAGATGTTGGTAGATTTTGAAAAACTTGTTTTACTTGAGGCCTCATATGCTTCATGGCTTGCAAAACACATTGACCTGCAAATCCTGCAGCGGCAGTGGTGAGTCCAACTGCTACCACTATACTGGCCTCTACAATAGTGAAAAAGATGATTCCCTCCCTTTGAAAACTTCTTTCATCCCCAGGCAAATGAAGTCACATTAAAATTCAATCAAGAGCAGTAGAAGTAAGGTTTCATGCCTCCACCAGGAGCATGGCTCATACCAGTGCATAGATCATGGCCAGCATCTACTCTCCTTTACCAGACAGTGATGCAGCAACCAACAGCAGATACAGAGCCCAACACAGGTGCCCACCAATTTTCAAAACCCCTATACAGACATTTCATTCTCCAGCCTTTCCTGCTAAACTTTTCGATTAGTCTATTGTTTGCCCCCACTGTTATCCCTTGCCTCGGACAGCAGCAACTAAAACATTTACCTGTACAAATTTTCAACAAACATCCCTCAGAGATTAACTTTAGCACTGGGCAGGTTTGAATCAGGTGAAATAAAGATAGCCTTTCAAGTGGCATCTTCTAGGGATCCACCCGACAGATAGTCTATCTGTGAAATAATAATTGTTATTCAGAATGAGACTTTGAAAGATTTCAACTCATTCTTTCCCCTGGAGTTCTGGAAATATTGGACTGTAATTTTTCAAGTTTGTTGCTAAATTGGAATCAAGGGGATGGTATTAAGGCAAGTTACAACACTGCAATGCTTGCTGTTCTTACCAAATTTGGCCATCTTTCTTGAATAAGTGCTCCCTAAGTTATTGCAAGGCTTTGGTTAATTTCCAGAATTCTGAAGAAGATTGATTCTGACAATATTTGCCAGCTTCTGACATTTCTCTTTTTACTATGAATGGGACATACTTTCTTGTCTCTTTGTATGCTACGTAATTTTTTGTTGTTGTTGAGAATTGCACATTTTGAATGCTGTAATATGATGACTCTGGATATCAGATTCTTTTTCCTCTCCAGTTGTTGTTCTTGCTTGTTAGGCTATAGCTGTCCATTTATTGAGCAACCTTTCCAAACTAGTTTTACAAAGACTAGATTACCTGACAGAGATTTCCATAAATGCCTTGACCTAATTTTTAAAAGTTGACTTTTTTTCTTTTGAAATTCTTTGATAGGTACCGCCTGGGAATCTACCTCATCCCAAAAGGCCTCTGTGCCAGCCCCTTAGTGGAACCTCCAGGTCGATCAAAACACTTTTGAGTTTTGGAGGACAAGGTTCTTATTGCCCAGCCTGGTATCAGTAAGTCACACCAGGAATGATGGCAGCCATTCCCTATAGCTGCCTGCCATGGGGCTGGGTGATGGGAAAAGGTAGCTGCTATTCAAAATGCCAAAATCCACCCTTGTTTACCAGACCCTATTTTCATCCCCTTATCATTACAAGCTTTTGACTAAACTCCAGGGTTCTGAAATACCGGATTCTGGCATTGCTTGCCAGTTTAGTAGTTGCTCTGGTGAAGAGACTGACTCTTAAGCTTCCTATTCTACCACCTTCCATGTCACCTGAATGGAGGCTTCTCATTCAGGTGACATTCTGGCTTGGGTCTCATTCTTTTGTAGGAGAAAATTTTTTTCTAGAAAGCTTTCAGATGTTATTTTTGACCTTGTGTGTGCTTAGGCGTAGGGGAGTCTTTTTTCTTCTGTTGTGCTTACCACTTTGTAGACTTTCAGTCTGCAGCATTGGACTTTTCTTTAGCTCTAGAAAATTTACCTTTCATACCTTTTCTCTGTTCTTTCCTTTTGGAATTCTTTTTTAGATAAATGATAGAACGTATGGATTAACCTGATACATCTCTTTTCTCTCTCTTCTTCTATTTCTTTGTGTTTTGGGATATTTCCTCAACTTTATCTTCCAGGTTGAAATGTAGTCTTTAGCTGGGTTCATTTGTTATCCAGTTTTTAAATAAATGTTTTATTTTAGTGTACATAGTTTTCATTCCCAGTCACTTTTCCCCCAATTACTCCTTTTCCTTAACTATTTGTTGTTAGCTTATGAGTGTCTCTGAGAATAGTAATTATAACTAAAAATTTTTTTCTCTTATGTTCTTTGCATTCTTTCTGTTTCCTATTCTGTCAGTGGGCTTATTTTGGTCTTTCCCTTTTTATGCTGTTGGTTTTCCTCAGCATCTGGTGAACATTGATTTAATGTTTATATTACTGAATGAATACAAACACCACGTTGTTGTGGTGATTAGTAAAGATAGTGTACATGTTAGGTAACTTTGCAGCCTTGTGGGTCTGGTCTAAAGAGGTCACTCCTCTGAGTGAGAGTGCCTTGTAGGCTCTGTCTAAATTGATGACACCTGTTGACCATCAGGCTTCCCTGCAGGGTGCATGGGAGGGAGCCGAAAGTCATTTATCTTGGGAAGGACACTGTGACCTGTTTCATGCATTGAATTCATCCTGGCTGGATCCATTGTATGGGTCTTGTTACCTCAGCCTCTGCTCTGCTATGTTCCTCACCCCCTCTGCAGAACCTCCCAGGCAGGTCTCCCGTCCTAAGTGAACAAAGTTCGGGCTCTCCCTAAGAAAGCAAATGCTTCCTATATGAACACTGACCTTCAATTCCATTTTTGAGGAAGACGACTCCCATACACAGGGCTGAAATCTGCTTCATGTTCTTCCCGGTCCCCACATTATATGCCCAGAAACAGAGCTTAAAGAATCACCCTCAATAGCGGCAGCCTAGGCCATGTTCCTTTTAGCCTAAATTCTATATAATAATACATTTTGAATCAGTAAGGTTTCATTATGCGCTTTGTCAAAAAGAAGTGTACTGTGTGACTGAATTGACTGATCAGTTTTTTCAGGTTTGTCAGACCATTAATTGGTATTCCACTTAAGCATGATTTTTAGATCATTGATTACTTTCTTTTCCTCCAACAGAGATGTCGTTTCTCTTGTGAGCCAAGTGATGCCTATTTTTGCTCCCTTTCATATATTTGATGCCCTTGCAGTGAGTATTTAGAGCGATATTACATAGCAAAATCCATTTTGGGTCTCTAACTTTTTCATTAAAAATTAAGTGCCTGTGATTTTGTCGTTGTAAAGAGAGAGCTGTTGCTTTAAGCAGTCTGAGCCATTTGAGGGAGGATGCCACTACCTCCTCTAACTTTGTCTCGGCCTCCTTCAACTTTGGTGCCTAAACACCCTGTGTAGTGTCCAGCCAAGTGGAGAGGTGACCTGTGCCTGACTTCTCCAAGGCAGGCCATGCTCTTTGCATTAACTCTGACCGCTAGAAAGTCCCTCTCTACGCTTGTCTTTTGTGAATTCACAGGTATGTAAAGATCCTTTGCTGTACCCCAAAATCATCCCTTCGTGCTTGCTCACAGTTTGAACAATTATTCCTCAGACCATCATTTCTAGGCCTGTTTGTCACCTTGATGTGATGATACTGTAAATAAGGAGGCTGCAATTGCATTAATATTTTTCAGTCATGACGTTAGACTAACTTCTCCTGAGATACCATCAATGAAACCTCCACATTTTAAAAAAATGTATGCTTTGCACTGGGCTTGGTGGCTCAGCTTGTAATCTCAGCACTTTGGGAGGCCGAGGCGAGTAGATTGCCTAAGCCTGTGGGTTCGAGACCAGCCCAGGCAACTTGGTGAGACCTCCTCTCTACAATAAATAAAAAAATTAGAGGCCAGGTGCAGTGACTCATGTCTATAATCCCAGCACTTTGGGAGACTGAGGTGAGAGGATTGCCTGAGCCCACAGGTTCTAGACCAACCTGGGCAACTTGGCGAGACCTCATCTCTACAGTAAATCAAGAAATTAGCTGGGCATGGTGACATGTGCCTGTAGTTCCAGCTACTTGGAAGGCTGAGGCAGAAGGATTGCTGGAGCCTAGCAAGTTGAGGCTGTGGTGGCCAAGAGCGTGCCATTGCCCTCCAGCCTGGGTGGCAGAGTGGGACTCCAACTCAAAAAGAAAGATTAAAAAAAATAAAAATAAAAAATTAGCTGGGTGTGGTAGCACATGCCTGTAGTTCTGGCTTCTTGGAAGGCTGAGACGGAAGGATCACCGGAGCCCAGTGAGTCGATGCTGTGGTGGTCATGTGTGTGCCACTGTACTCCAACCTGGGCGACGGTGAAATTCTGACTCAAAAAAAAAATTTATGCTTTGACAAAATATCTTTAACTAATCAAAATGAATAGTCAGAGATTTAAATAATGTTATCCCACAGGTTTCTGATGGAAGCCAGTGACTTTTTATTGTTGTTAATATAACTTGATTTTTATATGTTTATTATTTGTTTGAGACAGGGTCTCACTCTGTCACCCAGGTGGGGCACAGTGGCACCATCATGGCTCACCACAGCCTCAACCTCCTGGGTTCGGGTAATCTTTTCCCTCAGTCTCCTGAGCAGCTGGGATTACAGACATGCACCACTATGTCCAGCTTTTTTTTTTACTTTTTGTAGAGAGGGAGTCTTGGAGTCTCGGTATGTTGCCTAGGCCGGTCTCAAACTCCTAGGCTCAAGCGGTCCTCCCACTTCAGCCTTCCAAAGTACTGGGATTATAGGTGTGAGCCACGGTGCCTGTCCCGTTACTGACATAACTTTAGAAACAAAATGTTTTTTGTCATCTCTTACGTGATGTCTATGCCTGTTTTGAGATAGAGTTATTTGAACATAACCAAACTTGTGCAATATTAATGTAGTATTCTGAACTTGATATAATGATAGCTACATGACTGCAATGTTGGTTTTGGTTTTCTTCTTCTTAGGGCACCTGTGGTGGAGTCCTGAGAGGTACAGGAAAACAAAAGATTGGTGCTATCTTGAATGCCATTGGTTACTATGTTTTGGGTTTTCCCATTGGGGTATCTCTGATGTTTGCTGCTAAACTTGGGATAATAGGTATGTTTTTGATTCCTCAGTGACTTGCCTCAAATCTCATTTTTCATAGTAAGATAAATTGCTTGAAATACAAAGCAGTCAACTGGAATGTTGCCCCTGTGGAACAGAAAAGATTATTATCTCTTCCAATATTTATTCAATGCCTCCTCTGTACACATACATTGGAAATGCAGTAATGAACAAAGTAAACATGGTCCTACACTGAGGAAGAGACCCAGATTAAATAATTAATCATACAGTTAGTCAATTACTGTTGGTTAAGAACTGCAAAAGAGAAGAACAGGGTTCTGTAAGGGCCTATGAGAAATTGTAGGGTACATCTGACCTGCTAATTTCATTTTCCTGCATAATGCCTTTAGTAATACAATAAATTATAGTGGTAATAGTGGAAATTTCTTGTCTTATTCATAAGTGATAATGCTCCCAATATTTCTCTGTATTGAATGCTGTATTTTAGGCTGAAATGAACACATACATAAATATGTATGTGAGTGCATATGTTTTTTGAAATCATGTTCAGGAAATATACATGGTGTATTGATTATTTGTAACAAAAATGGTAGAATATTTTGTCAAATGTCTTTCTAGTGCCATTAGAAGTGGTCTTATAATTTTTCTCTTGGGATCTATTATGAAGATAAATGTTACTAATTTGTCTCTTCATATTGAACTATCCTGATTATATGTTATTCTTTTGCTGAGCTGCTAAATTCTTTTTTGTTAATATTGCATTAATATTTATAAGTAAGATTGATTCATTTTATTTTTTTGTGTATCTTTGTTAGGTTTTGATGTTAATGATATTAACACTATATTCACTTCATAAAGACAATTATCTGTTTTATGAAGGTTTGATGGAATTCTTTTATGACACTTTTATGACCTGGCATTTTGAAGTTTATCCTTCTTAAAGCTTTCTCAGTTTCTTCTCTGAAAAGTAGTCTGTTTAGACTTTGCTTTATTATGTCAATAGGAGTAAATTATATTTTTTCAGAAAATCATTTTGTTGAGGTTCTAAATGTAAAGATTTGTGCTAAACAATTCATTATATGCTTTTGGGATAAGTTGTTATGTATGGTTTTGCATATATATATCTACATCTACATTTTCTGAAGATTTCTTCTAGCAACATTTAATTTGTTTTCTTTCTTTTTTTTTTTTAAGCAGGATTTATTGAGAGGACAGAAAAGTTCCCACAGTGGGAGGGGACCCAAGGGGGGTGCCCTTGTTTTCTGTTTTTGAAAGTCTAAGTGAAAAAGTGGATGAATGCAGTGATATGTATTTGAATAGCTCCTTTTGTTCTATAGCCAACCAGTACATTTTTACCATGTAAAACATTCTGATTCTGTCCCAATTACTTTGTAAGATATTAATTTTGCAGCTTTCTTATGTCCACACAAATACACAGGAGCTTAGTTTGTTTTTTGGTTTTTTGATTCGGAGTCTCACTCTGTTACCATGGCTGGAGTGCAGTGGCACGCTGCAACCTCAACTTCCTAGGCTCAGGTGATCCTTTTTGCCTCAACCTCCCAGAGTGCTGGGATTACAGGCAGGAGGGTCTTAGCTTCTTTTTTTTTGTTTGTTTGTTTTTGAGTTGGAGTCTCACTGTGTCACCCAGACTGGAGTGCAGTGGCCGCTCCTGGCCACCGCAGCCTCGACGCGCGGGGCTCCAGCGATCCTTCCGCCTCAGCCTTCCAAGTAGCTGGAACTACAGGCACGCACT
>NW_007257629.1:43241-52603 GCF_000164805.1 Carlito syrichta | reverse complement strand
GGATTTATTGTAGAGATGAGGTCTCGCCAAGTTGCCCAGGCGGGTCTCGAACCTGCGGGTTCAGGCAATTCACTCACCTCGGCCTCCCAAGGCATGGGATTACAGGCTGAGTCACCAAGCCCGGCCTAGGTCTTAGCTTCTTATCTTGTCTTTTTGGGAATGTTATCTCTTGGTGGCTTAATGAGTAGTTATCATCAATGTCATCCCCCCTTTCATTGACCAGTGCAGGCTAGGACTGGTGGGGTATTTGATTAATCTCAAGCTGAATTCATTATTCTCTATTTGGAAACAGAACTGCCAATTATTTATTACTGTTTCTTCTCTACAAAGCACTTCCTAGATACTGAGTGAATACCATCTAAGCAAAGCAATAGTCCCTGCCCTTACAGAGCTACTGGGGTTTTACAATCAACTTTAACAATTTAAAAAAAAAAACTTAAAAAAAAATACACTTTAAAAAAAATTGTGTTTTATTTTGAAGATGTGGTATACCGTTCACAATTAGGTATACCAGTGGTCATTGTACAGATAAAGTTTGAACCTGGCTTTGGTCCCTACAAAAATACACTTTTCTATTAGACTTTAAGCTCCCTTAGAATAAGTGACACAGCAGATTTCCCACTTTATCCACTAGAGTGCTTCTTACTGTTGTACATAGTAGGTGCTTAGATTTGTTAAGTAAAATTTTTAAATTCACAAACAAAAATTGTATATATTTATGCTGTAAAACATGATGTTTTGATATGTGTGTATGTTGTGAAACGTCTTGAATTAAGCTAATTAACACATCCATCACTACATACTTAACTTTATTTTTTTTGAATTGTAGTCTCACTCCATCACCTAGGCTGGAGTGCAGTGGCATGCTCACAGCCACCCCAGCATCAACCTGCTGGGCTCCGGCTATCCTTCCTCCTCAACCTTCCAAGTAGCCAGAACTAGAGGCGTGCGCTACCACACCTGGCTAATTTTTAAAATTTATTTATTGTAGAGATGAGGTCTCACCATGTTACCCAGGCTGGTCTTGAACCTGCAGGCTCTGGCAATCCTCTCTCCTTGGCCTCCCAAAATGCTGAGATTACAGGCTTGAGCCACTGCGCTACATACTTACTTTTTATTGTTGTTGTGAGAACATTTAAAGTCTCTTAGTGGTTTTCAACTGTGCAGTACCTTGTTATGAGTTACAGTTGCCATGTTGTACAGTAGTTCTCTAGAATGCTCGCCTCCTGTCTAAGTGGTATTCTGTACCCTTTGACCACATCTCCCCAACCCAACCACTTGGTAACCACCATTCTACTCTCAGCATCTTTGAGTTTGACCTTTTTAGATTCCACCTATAAATGAGATCATGCGGTATTTGTCTTTCTATGCTTGCCTTATTTCACTCAGCATAATGTCCTATGTGATAAATGTTAAGTAAGATTTAAAAATTACGGAAGTATACATTGACATTCTGGAAATTTGGGGAAAATGATTAAAAATATAAAGAAGAAAATTAAAACCACCTATAATTTCACTTCTCAACTACAAAAACTGTCACCTCAAAGTATTTTATTTCAGTATGTTTTCTGTTATTCACAAATTTCCTCCCATGTACTAAAAACCGTTAAAGACAGGGTTTTTAGTAACTATACAATATTTTCTTATATCATTTGCTTAATGTCTTCCTAATAGTGCACATTTAAGTTGCTTCTTTTTATATATAATACTGTGTTGATCAACAGAGGCATATGAATTATGATATTTTCTTGGGATTGATTCCTAGAAATGGAATCACCAATCAGAGTATAAACTGCCATTCCATTGACTTCTAAACTGCACAGATGATTCCAATTTTTGTTTGTTTGCCAGGAGTAATTGTGAGGAACAGTCTCAGTACCTTTGCCAATGTGGAACTACAGACATGTTATGAATGAGTTAGGACACTAATTCCCAATTGATAATAAATTGTGCCTGTAGTCTAAGCAGTTTGCTTTGCAATGAAATTGTTGATATAAGTGGTTGCAGTTTTGTTTGTTTGTTTATTGAGTTGGAGTCTTACTCTGTTGCCCAGGCTGGAGTGCAGTGGCATGCTCATGGCCACCGCAGCCTCAACCTGCTGGGCTCAGACGACACTTCCACCTCAGCATTCCAAGTAGCTGGAAATGCAGATATGCGCCACCATGCCTGGCTAATTTTTCTTGATTTACTGTTGCCCAGACTCGGCTCAAACCCCTGGGCTCAGGCAGTCCTCTTGCCTCTGCCTCCCAAAGTGCTGGGATTATAGGCATGAGCCACCACACCTGCCAAGTGTTGGTATTCAGTGGTTAAAAATAGTTTCTTCTCATAAGTAGATAGACATTGGTTTTTTTGTTTTGTTTGTTTTGTTTTTGAGTTGGAATCTCACTCTTTTGCCCAGGCTGGAGTGCAGTGACATGCTCACAGCCACTGCAGCCTCAACCTGCTGGGCTCAGGCCATTCTTCTGCCTCAGCCTTCCAAGTAGCTGGAACCACAGGAGTGTGCCACCACACCTGGTTATTTTTTTTGATTTATTGTAGAGATATCTCGCAAAGTTGCCTAGGCTGGTCTTGAACCCCTGGGCTCAGGCAGTCCTCTCACCTTTGCCTCCCAGACAGCTGGAATTACAGGCATGAGCCACTGCATCCAGCTGACATTGTTTACATGATCTTTTCTAGAGCTTTCTTGGATTCTCAGTCATCTTTTCCAATAGCAGTTGAAGGGATTGTTTGTACACATCAGGTCTCACATCCATAAATGCCCACACCAGGCTTAGCCCCTCCAGTGGGTCCCCATGAGACTTAGGGTGAACCCTGGGCCCTCCCGTGGCCTGCATGTCCTCCGTGGCCTGCTTCTCTGACCTGGTCTCCCGTACAGTCCCCTGCCACCGTGCTCCTTCCTAACTGGTCTCTGCTCCTAGGACTCGCAGGCTGGCTTCCTCCTCTGGTCTGAACTCTACTCTTTCCTCTCTCTGCCTGCAGTGCCTGTGCTGCCCCCCATGGCTGACTCCTCACTGTCCAGGTCCCCACCTCAAAGAGGCCTGGCATCTCTGGCAGACTCTCCTCTTCTGGTCGTGATGATGTGGCCCTGTCAGTGTGTGTCATGGCCCCTATCGCCCCTAAAATGACCCTGTGACTGTTTCTTTGTTTACTGTTTGCCCCCCTGCAGGAGAATATCAGCTCCCTAGGGGCACCTTTCTCCTCTGCCTGTTCACTTCTGCATCTCCAGCACTTAAAACTATTCCTGACATAAAATCAAAGACAGTACATCTTTGTTAACATGTGAAGCAGCAAACAGTTTTGGAGTTGCTTTGCGGTCTTTATTGACCGATTCATTTCTGTTAATAGCTCAGTGGTAGGCTTAGGTCTAATCCCTGGCCCCTAAGTATCTAAAATTTCAGGGACGTTAATTTACCTGAAATTTTTCTCTGGATAGCAGTCATTAGGGGAGAATTTCAATGATCATGAGAACAATTAAATCTAGCTGGATATAGTGGCTTACGCCTGTAATCCCAGCACTTTGGGCAGCAGAGGCAAGAGGGTTGCCTGAGCCCAGGGGTCAAGACCAGACTGAGCAACATGGCAAGACCTCATCTCTACAGTAAATTTTAAAAAATACTAGCCAGGCATGATAGTGCATGCCTATGCTTCCAGCTGCTTGGAAGGCTGAGGTGGAAGGATTGCCTGAGCCCAGCAGGCTGCGGTAGCCATGAGCATGCCAATGCACTCCAACCTGAGCAAGTGAGATTCTGACTCGAAAAGAAAAGAAAAATCTAAACTCTGACATTCATGTTATACCCTTAGGTCTCTGGTCTGGGTTGATTGTGTGTGTCTTCTTTCAAGCCCTGTTCTACTTGGTGTGCATCTTGAGGATCAACTGGAATAAAGTTGCAGAGGAGGTGAGTCCGAGTGTGATTTAGAGTTGTGGCTCTGCTTGGTAAGGGACCTTTTAGGATCACAATGAGAAAAACACTACTGGCAATGTAACTCACCGTGATCCATGAAATACATTTCATATTGGGGAAGGGGAAGGCAGGAGAAAATCGTAAATCAGCACTTTTTCCTCTTAACATAGAGCTGATTCAACATCTACTAATCAGGGACTTGACCTTAAAAAAATTAGTTTAAAAAATATTCTGCTGTTTTGGTGTGATAGTCTTTAGAAATGTAGTAGTTTGTTTCCTGTGTATACTGACTTGCTAACTGTTGTTTACCCTTCTTTTTCTTGTTTTCCGTTTTTTTCTGAGGACAAAAAAGGTGGGGAAAGCAATTTTTTAGTATCTGTGATCTGTGGGAAATACTTAGGGGGCAGAACTCTGTGTAGATGGAGGGTCAGAATCTTGACTGACATGAGCATCTGTGTGTTCAATTGGGAGCTCTTTTTCTTGTTCGAGCCTTGAGATGAAACAGGTGGCAGGTTGGTTTAGGGGCAGGATTATTAATAAATTAACATTATTAGTAGTAAATTATTAATAAAACACACGAGTATATGCGTACCAGCCATCACTGTCTCACTCTGACCAACCTTTAGGTCTTGGATTTGCCTAGTGGTGATACATTATGTCTTTCCTATCTTGTTTGCTTTATTCAGGGACTAAACTTCATAGGAGATTAATTTGGACCATAAACTACCTTCTGGATGACAGCACCATTGACCTTTAGACTTTATTCCTGTTATTTGTGAGCAGGGCTCTAAAGGCACAACACTATGTCAAATCTGAGCTCTAGCCATGAGCAGCTTTCCATAATATTATTGCAAGGCGAGCAGGAGAGCAAGGGAACAATGGGTTTTCTGCTTTTATGTTCTTTTGGCTTCTGGCCTATTTGGGACCAAGGAAGACTAGCCCGTGAGCAGTAATTTCAGCAGTGTTTTAGAAGTTTTAACAGATGACCACTACCTTGACTTGACTTATACTTCATTTATTCATATGACACTTGTTTCTAGGCACAGGTTCGAGCTGGGCTCAAAAGGAGTAAGGAGACCACACCTGCCCCCACAGGTAACAGAGGCCATTTTCTGGTGTACTCGATTTCAGGCCAGGCATGGTGGCTCATACCTGTAATGGCAGTGCTTTGGGAGACTGAGGTGGGAGGATTGCTTGAGGGCAGAAGTTTGAAACCAACTTTAGGTATCTGGAAAGTGCTGGGATTATAGGCTGAGCCACCAAGCCTGGCCTGAAATGATCTTTTAATGTGACCTCATGTGAACTAACCAGTGATTGATGGTCATTGTTTACAGCGTATTCTCATGTAAATTTCAGTAAATTCCCCTTGCTCTACCCATATGTAAGTAAATGCCCCACTGTTCTCTGCAAACAGATCTGTCAGTCCTGGGAAGAGAAGTAACTGATGGAATAATTTTGCCTGATGTCATCAGACTAGAGAGCCAGACCCTCCAACTGATGGTGGTGGAAGAAAGCCCCCAGTTCTCAGTGTCCACCGGCGGGAATATCTTGACAGTGCGACAACTTATTCTGTATCGTGGAATGGCTTTAGCCCTTGCTGTTGTGGTCCTTTTAGCAGGAATTTTCATAAGAGTTTTTACTGACCGTGGCTGAAATGGAAGAATTCTCACCGTTCTACAAACTGGAAATGATAATTATATGCCGTAGATTAGATGGAAGATGACCTTGGTATTTGCATGGCGGTTTTATTCTCAGCTGTGGATGGAAAGGAGACCAGTGCTGTTTCCTTGGTTATTCTAACAAACTGGCCTATCTTAATGGAAATCAAGAAAGGAACTATAATTTTAAGTAAACTTTTCTCTGCTGACTTAGTCATGGCTTCTGAGTATGTAATTTTGATTCTCCTTGATGTAAAGATTCTTTACTCTTTCTTATTTTGAATATGTTATTCCAGAAAAGTGGTTCATTGTCCTATAAATGTTATTGCTGTCCTAGTTTTGTTGGCATTTCTGTTCATGGACTTAATCTTGTCAGTAAGTGTATATTAAGTTCTTGTTGAAGTGCCATCTCAGATGGTGCCACACAAGCCTTTATAAAATGAGATGAACACCTTAACAGTTACAGTGTATGCTGATGCTATTTGAGCTATAAAGTCACTATAAGAGATAACTTTTAACTTTTAGGGTTTTTTAAAAAATGAATTATATGACAATTTCCATATAAATTAGAAAATGAATTTCTATTCTCTTCTGGTACTCAGCTCCCAGAACGTTGGCAGTTGTGGTGACTTCATCCTCCAAGCAGGAGTTTTTTAGAGCCTTTTCTAGGGAATTGGACTAGCCTAAAAAAGAATTTTAAAAGAAAATCCTATTATTGAGTACTTCCTAACACAGAGCCAACCGGATTACCTAGCATGGAGTGCACAGCTCTGAGCGCCCCCAGGTGACCAGAGCATCCCTTAGTTTACTTGTCTCTCTTTGGAATGTGAACAAGCAACCCTGGATTATCAGACATTGTGAAAATCCAATCATATGAGAAAGCGACTAGGACAAAACAGATTCTGCAAGAAGAAAACTTACTTTCTTGAAGAGATACTACAAAATATTGCAACCATGACACAGAACAGGATGATATAGAATAAAATCATAGAAAAAAACCTCAAGGTAAAAATATATAACATAAAACTGACCATTTTCAAGTGTACAATTAATGACATTTAGTATATTTGCATTGTTGTGCAGCCATCACTTCTATCTAGTTCCAAAACATTTTCAGCTCCCGAAAAATGAACCCTGTATGGGTCAAGATGTCACTCCCCAAGCCCTTCTCCCCCAGATTCTAGCAACTACCAATCTGATTTCTGTGTCTGGGTTTTTCCTATTTTGGATATTTCATACTGAAGGAATCAGAACCTTTTGAGTCTGGCTTCTTTCTTTTTTTTTTTTTTTTGGTTGGAGTTTCACTCCGTTGCCCAGACTGGAGTGCAGTGGCCGCTCCCGGCCACTGCAGCCTCGACCCACTGGGCTCCGGCAATCCTTACGCCTCAGCCTTCCGAGTAGCCGGAATTATAGGCATGCACTACTATGCCCAGCTAATTTTTGATTTATTGTAGAGATGAGGTGTCGCCAAGTTGCCGAGGCGGGTCTCGAACCCGTAGGCTCAGGCAATCCACTCACCTCAGCCTCCCAAAGGCACAGGATTACAGGCTGAGCCACCAAACCCAACTTGAACGGTACTTTTTGTATGATATGCCTCATTTTATGTATACACCAGGGGTGCCAAAAATATACATACACATTTTAAGCGATGTTATCTGTGAATTACTTTTTGAAGTTGAATTGAATTATGGTAGCAATGTGTAATTGCAAATGTGATTTGTATTCATCTTTTGTTGTTGGTATTTATTGAACATTACAATTTTAATACAGTTGTTTTTCTTTTTAAAAATACGTATACTTTTTTTGGCACCCTTTGTATTTATCAGTTGATGGACATTTAGATTGTTTCCCCCTTGGGGGATTTTGTGAATAGTGCTGCTGTGAACATTCATTTACAAGCTTTTGTTTGAGCACCTGTTTTCACCTTTTCTGAGTATAGATGCTCCTTGACTTATGATGGCATTACATTTTAATAAACCTAAGTTAAAAATATCATTGTTAAAAATGCATTTAATACACATGACCTACCAAACATCATCTCTTAGCCCAGTCCACCTTAACCATGCTCAGAACACTTACATTAGTCTCTAGTGGGGCAAAATTATTTAACACAAATCTTAGTTTACAATAAAGTGTTGGATACCTCATGTAATTTTGTTGAATACTGTCCTGAAAGTGAAAAACAGAATGATTGTATGGGTTTTCTTTTTGTTGTTGTTGTTGAGTTGGAGTCTTACTGTCACCCAGACTGGAGTGCAGTGGCCGCTCCCGGCCACCGCAGCCTCGACCTGCTGGGCTCCAGGGATCCTTCCACCTCAGACTTCCAAGTAGCCAGAATTACAGGCATGTGCTACTACACCCGGCTAATTTTTTTGATTTATTGTAGATATGACGTCTCGCCTGCCCAGGTGGGTCTCGAACCCGCGGGCTCAGGCAATCCACTCACCTCAGTCTCCCAAAGGCGCGGGATTGCAGGCTGAGCCACCGAGCCCGGTGATTGTATGGGTTTTCAAAGTACACTTTCTGAATGCATATGACTTCTGCACCATCATAAAATTGAAAACTTATGAGTTGTACCTCATAAGTCAGGGACCATCTGTATATGCTTAGGAAGGTAATCGCTTGGTCATATTATAATTCTATGTTTAACTCTTTGAGTAACTACCCAAATGTTTTCCACAGTGACTGTATCATTTCACATGACCACCAGCATTATGTGAATTTTCCATTTTCTTTACAACTTGTCACACTTGGTAGTTTTCTGTTTTTGTTTTTAAATAGTGATGCTAATGGGCTAGTGGGTGTGAAGTGGTGTTTCATTGTGTTTTGTTGTTGTTGTTGTTGTTTTTGGGTTGGAGTCCCCGTTGTCCAGGCTGGCGTACAGTTGACCTGCTGGGCTCAGGTGATCTTTCCGCCTCAGCCTTCCAAATAGCCAGAACTACAGGCATGCACTACCACACCCAGTTAATTTTTTGATTTATTGTAGAGATGAGGGCTCACCAAGTTGCCCAGGCTGTTCTCGAACCTGTGGGTTCAGGCAATCCCATCACCTCAGCCTCCCAAAGTGCTGGGATTACAGGCTTGAGCACCCAGCCTCATTGTGGTTTTAATTTTCATTTTAATGCAAGTTGCTAGTGATGTTGTATAACTTTTCATGCATCTATTGGACATCTGTATGTCTTTTTTCGAGAAATGTCTATTCTAGTCTATTTTGCATTTTTAATTGAGATTTTAATCTTTTTGCTGTAACAATTTTAAAAATATATTCTAGATACTAGATTCATACCAGATTTATGTTTTGTAGATACTTTCTCCCATTGTATAGATTGTCATTTTATTTTCTTGATAATGTCCTTTGTTATGCAAAGTTTTAAATTTTGATGAAGTCCAGTTTATGTTTTTTTCCCCTTTTTCTTGCTTGTGCTTGGTGTCATATTTAAGAATCTGTTGCCAAATTCCCAGAAATAAAGTGCTATTGGAATTAAAGATATTATAGAGGAAATTAAAACCTACATAGAAGATTTTGAGTTTTTAGACTGACATGTAAAGAGCTTAAAAATCATTTTTTGAGTCAGTGTCTCACTCTGGTGCTGAGGCTGGAGTGCAGTGGCACGCTCATGGCCACCACAGCTGCAACCTGCTGGGCTCAGGTGATCCTTCCACCTCAGCCTTCCAAGTAGCTGGAACTACAGGTGGGTGCCACCATGACTGGCTAATTTTTTAATTTATCGTAGAGACAAGGGCTTGCCAGGTTGCCCAGGCTGGTCTCGAACCTGTGAGCTCAGGCAGTCCTCTTGCCTTC
>NW_007257629.1:38963-43095 GCF_000164805.1 Carlito syrichta | reverse complement strand
GGCTCGGTGTCTTAGCCTGTAATCCCGCGCCTTTGGGAGGCTGAGGTGAGTGGATTGCCTGAGCCCGCCGGTTCGAGACCCGCCTGGGCAGCGAGACCTCATCTCTACAATAAATCAAAAAATCAGCCGGGCGTGGTAGCGCATGCCTGTAATTCCGGCTACTCGGAAGGCTGAGGTGGAAGGATCGCCGGAGCCCAGCAGGTCGAGGCTGCGGTGGCCGGGAGCGGCCACTGCACTCCAGTCTGGGCGACAGAGTGAGACTCCAACTCAAAAAAAAAAAAAGTTTGTTGAAATAATAATAGCAACAGTGTATTTGGTTACAAGGGATGGAAGGGGAAATATTGGAACAATCTGTTATAAGGCATTTGCACTACCCATGAAGCATAATAGTGTTATTTAAAAGTGGAATTAGAATTAAAATAGTTATAAATGTATATTGCAGACTCTAGGGCAACCACTCTTTTTATTTACTTATTTTTCTGAGTTAAGATATTTATTAGTGTTTATACAATCAAGCTGCAACTACTAATTCAAAAATAGGAGGGTTTTCCCCCCAGTAAGAGTGCGTTCTTTAGCAGGACTGTACTGGAGTAAGAATTCCATACAAACAGAATACATGCCTTAACACAAAAAAAGCAAGGAAGGAATATTGCACATGACACAGAATATTCAGGTAGTTCAACCGAGTTACCTCTCCACCACATTTGTTTTCCATATTTCTTATAAGCATTGCAGTCAGTTCTGCACATGGTGACTCAATGCGGTTTGTGCATCTGGCAATGTGAACACAACACGTGATACAGCCTTCAATTCCAAGAGCCAAGGGACTTGGACTACTGTCTGCTTTTCGATGTTTCAACTGACCCCATGGAAGCCAGTTTCCATGGCCTCATGGAAGCCAGTGCCTTTGGTTGCCGACGTTTTGAATATCAGCCACTATCGGTTCTTCAAGGCAGGTAACCCAAGTGAATTTGCCATCTCTGAGGGAGTCATGGCCAGTTCTATGTCCTGTTTATTTGCAGACACCACTAAAATGGCTTTCCTCAGGTCTTCTTCCTCCAACATGGCTACTAACTCTGATGTGGAAATGCCAGTTCGGTCTCAGTCACAACTGTCTACCACATAAATAACTGCATCTATGTTTGAATGGTAACATCTCCAGTATGGCCTGATACTTGTCTGTCCTCCTAAATCCCAGACTTGGAACTTAAGATTTTGGGATGTCACCATCTCTGCATTAAATCCGATGGTAGGGACAGCAGTCATGACTTCTCCAATTTGTAATCTGTACAATATTGTGGTTTTTCCTGCTTCGTCTGATCCCAAAATTAAAATCCTCATTTCCGGAGTTCCAAACAAACTGGAAAAAATACTTCAGAAAAAGCCACTCATGGTAAGCCTGGTCCGCCCTCACCAACCCTCCGAGACAGCCCCAGCATCACAGAGTTCCCAGCGGGCCTGCGCCTCCACCCTGGCTCAACCCTGATAGCTGCAGCTCTGGCAAGACCTGTCCTCCGGCAGCTTCACATTGGCCTCCCGGCGGGCGGGGTTAGTCAGCTGCGACTCACTCTTACTTTTTAAATGGGCAATTTGAAGAATCATTTCTCTGAAGAAGATATACAAATGGTAAATAAGCACACGCAAAGATGTTTAGTACCTTATCCATTAGACAAACACACTAGGTGACTGTAATGAAAAACATAATTAGGGCTGGGCTCAGTAGCCTGTAATCCTAGCACTTTGGGAGGCCAAGGCGAGGGGATTGCCTGAGTGCACGGGTTCAAGACCAGCCCAGGCAACTTGGCCAAACTTTGTCTCTACAATAAATCAAAAGTTAGCTGAGCGTGGTAGCACGCACCTGTAGTTCTGGCTACTTGGAAGGCTGAGACGGAAGGATCGCTGGAGCCCAGCAAGCCACACTGGGGTGGCCTTGAATGTGCCACTGCACTCCAGCCTGGGCGACAGAGTGAGACTCCAACTCAAAAAAAGAAAAGAAAAGAAAAAGATAATTAAGTGTTGACGTGAATGTGGAGGAATTAGAACTGGCCTACACTGACGGTAGGCATGTAAAATGGCATAATCACTTGGAAAACAATCTGGCAGTTCCTCAAAAAGTTAAACACATTTATGACGTGACCAAGTAATTCCATTCCTGGGCCACCTCCCAAGGGAAATGGGAGCATATGTCCAACAGTGTGGCAGAATTTTATAGAGAGAGTTGGGACACCGAGACCAGGAAGCAGTTTCATTCATGCCGCTTCACCGGCTCAGCGGATTCACATCCAGAGGCTGAGCCCCGAGCTCAGGGGGGGATTGCCTGTTATACATTTTTCGCTTCTTTGTCCCCCCGATAAGCCTCACATATTAGTGACATACAGGCTAATTGGGTATCTCACAGCTCAAAGTTGCACACTACAGATTGGGGGCTACATTCCTTTCTAACATAAATCTTCCAAGAAAATTCTTATCTTATGGTGCTTATGGTGCTAGAAGGACTCTTTCATTATTCTGGGAAGGCTTTTATCTTACTGCACAAACAGGGCCCCTACTCTATCCTAGGAAGTCCTTCATCTTATTAGGCTTGGGGGGAAGGGCTCCCTGCCTCATATGGGATGTTCTTAGTAGCATTGTTCATAATAGCCAATTTATTTAAAAAAAGAGAGATAGAGTCTTGCTATAGTTAGTGTCCAGGCTGGAGTGCAGTGGGTATTCATAGGTGTGATCATAGCATACTACAGCCTTGAAATTTTTTTGTTTGTTTGTTTGTTTGTTTGTTTTGAGTCAGAATCTCACTCTGTCGCCCAGGCTGGAGTGCAGTGGCACATTCATGGCCACTCCAGCGTCAACCTGCTGGGTTCAGGTGATCCTTCTGTCTCAGCCTTCCAAGTAGCTGGAACTACAGGTGCATGCTAATATGCCTGGCTAATTTTTTTTTTAATTGTTGAGACGAGATCTCACCAAGTTGCCCAGGCTGGTATCGAACCCCTGGGCTCAGGCAATCCTCTTGTCTCGGTCTCCCAAAGTGCTGGGATTAGAGACTTGAGCCACTGCACCCAGCCAGCCTCAAAATCTTAGGTTCAAGTTATCTTCCTGCCTCAGTCTACTGAGTAGCTGGGTCTACAGACATGTACCACTTTACCTGGCTACCAAAAAATTTAAGAAAATCTTAGATAATGGACCAGAAGCTATAGTGGCCACACATAGTAAAGAATACTATTTTGTTTTTGTTTTTTTAGTTGGAGTCTCACTCTGTCACCCAGGCTGGAGTGTAGTAGGACACTCATGGCCACCACAGCCTTGACCCACTGGGCTCAGGAAATCCTTCCACCTTAGCCTTCCAGGTAGCTGGAACAACACCTGGCTAACTTTTTGATTTATTGTAGAGACGAGGTCTCGCCAAGTTGTCCAGGCTGGTCACAAACCCCTGGACTCAGGCAATCCTCTCACCTCAGCCTCCCAAAGTGTTGGGATTGTAGGCTTGAGTCACCACACCCAGCCAAGAATACTGTCTTAACAAAAATAGTTTAGCAAAATAAACAAGCAAAAAACAAGCCTTATCAAGCAGCAGTAACAAATCCATGGGGAGTGGGAAGAATCTGATTGCCATAGCTGCCATATTATACTATTAAAAAAGCCCAGTTTTCTTTTTCTTTTGAGTTAGAGTTGTACTCTGTCACCTAGGCACTCTCACGGCCACCACAGCCTCGATCTGCTGGGCTCAGGAGATCCTTTTGCCTCAGCCTTCCAAGTAGCTGGAACTACAGGCGCATGCCACCACACCTGGCTAATTTTTTTATTTATTGTAGAGACGAGGTCTTACCAAGTTGCTCAGGATGGTCTCGAACCTCTGGGCTCAGGCAATCCTCTCGCCTCCGCCTCCCAAAGTGCTGGGATTACAGGCGTGAACCACTGCACCCAGTCTAAAAATGCCCAGTTTTCAAGACAAAATTACTGGTATGCAAAGAATCGATAACATATGGTCCATTCACAGGCATAAAAGATTAATAGAACAAAGCCGGGCTCGGTGGCTCAGCCTGTAATCCCGCGCCTTTGGGAGGCTGAGGTGAGTGGATGGCCTGAGCCCGCAGGTTCGAGATCCGCCTGAGCAGCGGGTCCTCATCTCTACAATAAA
>NW_007257629.1:31611-38870 GCF_000164805.1 Carlito syrichta | reverse complement strand
GCACTCCGGTCTGGGCGACAGAGTGAGACTCCAACTAAAAAAAAAAAAAAAAGATGAATAGAACAGAAGAAGCCCTGTCAACAGACTTCCCAGAGAAATACTTAAATCAGTTGTCTTAAGTATGCAAATAACTGAAGGAAACCAGGATCGTGATGGCTCCACAAAAAGGAATAGCAATAAAAAATAGAAAGTATTAAAAGAAAGAAAATAAAGCCGGACTCGGTGGCTCAGCCTGTAATCTCGCGCCTTTGGGAGGCTGAGGTGAGTGGATTGCCTGAGTCCGCGGGTTCGAGACCCGCCTGGGCAGCGAGACCTCATCTCTACAATAAATCAAAAAATCAGCCGGGCATGGTAGCGCATGCCTGTAATTCCGGCTACTTGGAAGGCTGAGGCGGAAGGATCGCCGGAGCCCAGCAGGTCGAGGCTGTGGTGGCCGAGAGTGGCCACTGCACTCCAGTCTGGGCGACAGAGTGAGACTCCAACTCAAAAAAGAAAAGAAAGAAAATAGAAACTCAGGAACTGAATAATAAAATGACTGAAATGGAAGCTTCACTAGAGGAATTTAGCAGCAAGTTGGAGCTGACAGAAAACAGAATCAGTGGATTGAAGATAGAATTGTTCCAGTACTAAACATCGGACAGCAACCAGGTATTCCACAATTCAATCTCAAAAGTTAAAGGGCAGTTTCCCCAGTCAGACTGCATTCCTCCAGATGCCTGGTGCAAATGGGGTCCCCAGGTCACCCACACTTCTGCCCAGCTAACTACAAATGTGGAGCTTTCCACAACCCCTTAGTTTGAATAATTTGCTAGAACAAGTCACAGAACTCAGTGAAAACATAATACTAATATAATTTTGTCATAAAGGATACAACTCAAGAGTTGCCAAATGAAAGAGAAGGACAGGCAACATGTGGAGGGCAAGGTGGCCACAGAGCTTCCAGGCCCTCTTTTCTTGAAATCCAGATGTATTACCCTCCCAGCACATCAAATGTTGGCCAACAGAAAAGTCATCCTGAACTTTGTAGTACAAACTTTTGGGTTTCAATATATAGGCATGATTGATTATATTATTGACCACATGTTAAACTCAATCTCCAGCTCCTCTCACCTCCCAAGATGAGGGTGTGAGCTAAAATTTCCAACCCTCTGATTACATGATTGGTTTTTCTGGTGACCAGCCCACACTTTAAGTATCTAGTGGCTCCATCACGAGTCACTCTATGACTTTAAACATTCCTGTCACTTGAAATTCTAAGGATTTTTTAAAAAGATCTGGGCCAGAGTCCATGGATAAAGGCCAAATGTATGTTTTATTTTATCACAATTAGTCCATGAAGATTATTCAGTGTGAGGGAAAAAAAGGAATAAACACAACCTAGGAGACCTGTTGGACAGAAGCATTGCAACAGAATCATAATGGGTGTGCCAGAGGATAGGAAAGAGGCAGAAATAATATTTGGTTGGTTTTTTTGTTTTTTTTTTCAGTTGAGTCTCACTCCATCACCCAGACTAGGGTGCAGTGGCACACTCACAGCCACCGCAGTGTCGACCTGGGCTTCAGCGATCCTTCTGCCTCAGCCTTCCAAGTAGCCAGAACTACAGGCGCGTGCTACCACGCCCAGCTAATTTTTTGATTTATTGTAGAGATGAGGGCTTGCCAAGTTGCCCGGACTGGTCTCGAACCCATGGGCTCAGGCAATCCACTCCCCTCGGCCTCCCGAAGTGCTGGAATTACAGGCTGAGCCACCAAACCTGACAGCTTTTTGGTTTTTTTTAAGAGACAAGTTCTCACTATGTTGCACAGGCTGGACTCAAACTCCTGGGCTCAAGCAATTCTCCTGCCTCAGCCTCCCTAGTAGCTAGGACTATAAACATGTGCCACCATGTCCAGCTTAGAGATTATTTGAAGAAAGTGAAGCTAAAAACTTCCATAATTGATTAAATATATGGATTTACATATTCAAGAATCTCACTGAACTCAAAGCAGAATAAATTCAAAGAGATCCACACTGAACCATATTATAATCAAACTGTTAAAAGAAAGAGAATTTTTGAGAGGGCATATATGGTGAAAGCCTTCTTGCTAGTGGGAACCCTGCAGAGTCCTGAGGTGGCACAGGACGGCACATGGTAAGTGGACTGAGCGTGCTTGCCCGGGTCTCTCTCTCATAAAGCAACCAGTCCCACTCCCATGATAACCCATTAATTTATTAATTCATGAATGGATTAATCCATGCCTGCCCTCACGACCCAATCACCTCTTAAAGACATCTCAATACTGCCACATTGAGATTAAATGTAAACATGAGATTTGGAGGGGACAAATATTCAAAGCATAGCAACTACTAGAAAACCAAATCTAACCGGGTACGGTGGCTCAAGCCTGTAATCCCAGCACTTCGGGAGGCTGAGGTGAGACGATTGCCTGAGCCCAAAGGTTTGAGACCAGCCCGGGCAACTTGACGAGACCTCGTCCTTACAATAAATCAAAAATCAGCCTGGCGTAGTAGCACATGCCTGTAGTTCCAGCTACTTGGAAGGCTGAAGCAGAAGGATCACCTGAGGCCAGCAGGTCAATGCTGGGGTGACTGTGAGACTGCCACTGCACTGTAGTGCCTGGGTGACGGAGTGAGACTTCAACTAAAAAAATAAAATAAAACAAAATACTTTACAGCAACATCTAGGCTGGTGTTTGACCAAAAATTGAATACCATGGCCTAGCCAAATTGGCACATCAAATTAGCCATCATATAGCCCGAGCAATTAAGCAAGAAAAAGAAATAAAAGTTGTCCACATTGGGCTCCTTTAAGGCTCCTGGGAACTGAGGACTATGGAGTACAAAAGCCTGCAGTTCTTAGTAAGTCAGCCTCTTTTTCTTAACTAACCACTCCTTGGATTGCTGCTTGCCTTTGGTTAATTTCCAGAATTCTGAAAAAGTTGATTCTGACCATATATACTGAGGTTTTTTTGTTTTTTGTTTTTATGTTGGGGGAAAACTTTCAGTGGGTCTTTCTCTGCCATTTTTACTAGCATCACCTCCCCATTCCTACTTCTGTCTTTTGACATCTGGTAGTACAAGCCCTCCCCTCATTCTTTTTATTCTTTTTATTATTTTTTTTTGAGTCAGAGTCTCACTCCATCGCCCAGGCTGGAGTGCAGTGGCACACTCATGGCCACCCCAGCGCCATCCTGCTGGGCTCAGGCGATCCTTCCACCTTACCCTTCCAAGTAGCTGGAACTGCGGGCGTGCACCATCACACTCGGCTAATTTTATGGTTTATTGTAGAGAAGAGATCTCACCAAGTTGCCCAGGCTGATCTTGAACCCCTGGGCTCAGTCAATCCTCTTGCCTCCGCCTCCCAAAGTGCTGGAATTATAGGTGTGAGCCACCACACCTGGCTTCTTCTAGCTATTTTGAAATATATAATTAATTATTATTAACCATTGCCACCCTACTGTGCTGCCGAACACTAGAACTTATTTCTTTTATCCAACCGTATATTTATACTGACTAACCAACCTTTCTTCATCCCCACTCCCCCCTCTCATTCCTACCCTCTGATAACCTCCGTTCTATTCACTACCTCCACGAAATCAACTTCTTTAGCTCTCACCTATGAACGAGAATATACAGTATTTGCCTTTCTGTGCCTGACTTATTTCACTGAACACACTGTCCTCATCCATGTTACTCCAAATGGCAGGATTTCATTCCATTTGTTGGCTGAATTATATTCCTTTGTGTATATATACCACATTTTATTCTATTTATTTTTAGTTGAGGTCTCACTCTGTTGCCCAGATTGGAGTACAGTGGCGTGATCATGGCTTATCATAGGCTTGACCTCCTGGGCTGAAAGGATCCACCCTCCTCAGTTGTCCAAGTAGCTGGGACTACAGGTGTGTGTCACCATGTCCAGCTAATTTTTTTGATTTTTTTTGTAGACTTGAGGATTCACTGTGTTGCCCAGGCTGATCCCAAACTCCTGGGCTCAAGTAATCCTCCCACCTCAGTCTCCCAAAGTGCTGAGATTACAGGCATGAAACATTGCGCCTGCCCTGTATGTTTTTTTTTTTTTTCCCTTTTTTTGTTTGGTTTTTTTTTAGTTGGAGTCTTACTCCGCTGCCCAGGCTGGAGTGCAGTGACACACTTATGGCCACCCCGTCGATCCCCTGGGCTCAGACGATCCTTTCACCTCAGCCTTCCAAGTAGCTGGAACTACAGGCATGTGCTACCATGCCCAGCTAATTTTTTTGATTTATTGTAGAGATGAGGTCTCGCCAAGCTGCCCGGGCTGGTCTCGAACCCGTGGACTCAGGCAGTCCTCTCACTTCGGCCTCCCAAAGTGCTGGGGTTACAGGCTTGAGCCATTGCACCTGGCCTTGGTATGTTTTTATAAATCCGTTCATCCATTATTGGACATTTAGGTTGATCCATATCTTGGCTGTTGTGAATAATGCTGCAATAAACATAGGAGTGCAGAGATCTCTTCAATGTATTGATTTCCCTTATTTTAAACATACATTCAGCAGTGGGATTATTGGATCATATGGTAATTCTATTTTTACTTTTTTGAAGAATTTCCATAGTTTTCACTTAAAATTAAAAAAAAAAATTTTCTTTCTCTCTCTCTCCCTCTCTTTTTCTTTCTTTCTTTCAACAGGGTCCTAGCCAGGTGCGGTGGCTTACACCTGTAATCCCAGCACTTTGGCAGGCTGAGGTGATACGATTGCCTGAGTCCAGGGGTTTGAGATCAGCCTAGGCAACTTGGGAGACCTCATCTCTACAATAAATTTAAAAAAATTTCACCTGGCATGGTGGTGCGCACCTGTAGTTCCAGCTAGTTGGAAGACTGAGGCACAAGGATCACCTAAGCCCAGTATGTCAAGCCTGTGGTGTCCCTGAGTATGCCATTGCACTCCAGCCTGGGTGACAAAGTGAGACTCCTATTCAAAAAAACAAAAATAGAGACAGTGTCTTGCTGTGTCACTCAGGCTGGAGTACAATGGTGTGATCATACCTTACTGCAGCCTCAAACTCCTGGACTTAGGAGATTTTCCTACCTCATCCTCTAGGGTAACTGGGACTACAGGTGTGTGCCATCATGCCTGGATAACTTTATAATTTTTCATAGAGGTGTAGTCTCACAATGTTGCCCAGGTTGGTCTTGAACTCCAGGATTTAAGCAATCTTCTGACCTCAGTCTCCCTAAGTGCTGGAATTACAGGCGTGAGCCACCAAGCCCAGTTCCATACTATTTTCCATAATGGCTGTACTAATTTACATTCCCACCAGCAGTGTATAAGAATCCCCCTTTCTCCACATCCATGTCAGCATTTGTGATTTTCTGACTTTTTGATAATAGTCATTCTAACTAGGATGAGATGATATCTCATTGTGGATCATATGGTATTTTTACGTTTACATTTCCTGACGGTTAGTAGTGTTGTACATTTTTTCCCCACACTTGTCAGCCATTTGCACATCTTTATTTTGAAATGTGTCTATTCAGCTCATTTGCCCTTTTTTTTTTTTTTGAGTTGGAGTTTCACTCTGTCACCCAGGCTGGAGTACAGCTCACAGCCACCCCAGCGTTGACCCGCTGGGCTCTGGCGATCTTTCTGCCTCAACCTTCCAAGTAGCCAGAATTACAGGCGCACGCTACCATGCCTAATTTTTGATTTATTGTAGAGACGAGATCTTGCCAATTTGCGAGACTGTTCTCAAACCCACGGGCTCAGGCAATCCACTCGCCTTGGCCTCCTAAAGTGCTGGGATTACAGGCTGAGCCACCGAGCCCAGCCTACCCATTTTAAAATCGGATAATTTGGTGTTGTCTGAGTTCCTTGTATATTTTGGATATTAATCCCCTGTCAGATGTATATTTTTGCTCATTCTGTGCACTGTCTCTTCACTATGCTGATTGTTTTCTTTGATGTGTAAAAGCTCTTTAGTTTGATATAATTCCATTTGTCTGTTTTTGTTTTTATTGTCTGTGCTTTTGATTTCTTCTCCATAAAATCTTTACCCAGACCAATACTCTGACCTATGTTTTCCTTTTTTTTTTTTTTTTGAGTTGGTGTCTCACTCCATCGCCCAGGCTGGAGTGCAGTGGCATACTCACGGCCACCCCAGCATCAACTTGTTAGGATCCAGCGATCCTTCCACCTCAGCCTTCCAAGTAGCCAGAACTACAGGTAAGCGCTACCATGCCCAGCTAATTTTTGATTTATTGTAGAGATGAGGTCTCACCATGTTACCCAGGCTGGTCTCGAACCCATGGGCTCAGGCAATCCTTTTACCTCAGCCTCCCAAAGTGGTGGAATTATAGGCTTGAGCCACTGTGCCCGGCCCTGACCTATGTTTTCTTCTAGTAGCTGTATAGTTTTGGGTCTTGCATTTAAGTCTTTTAATTTATTTTGAGTTGGTTTTTGTATATAGTGAGCAATAAGAGCCTAGTTTCATTTTTTTCCATATGGATGTTCAGTTTTCTCAGCACCATTTATTATAGAGACTATCTGTTCCCCCAATGAATGCTCTTGGTGGTTTTGTTGCAGATCAGTTGGTTATGAATATATGGATTTATTTATGGGTTTTCTCTTCTGTTTCATTGCTGTATGTGTCTGTTTTTGTGCCAGTAGCATGCTATTTTGGTAATGATAACTTTGTAGTATACTTTGAAGTCTGGTAGTGTGATGTCTCCAGCATTTTTCTTTTTGTTCAGGATTGCTTTCACCATTGGGGTCTTTTGTGGTTCCATGTGTATTTTTTTTTCCATAATCAATATTTTTTTATTATGGTTTTGTGGGTACAGTTAAGGGTTAGGTGTACAATTACGTTTCACTCAGGCACCCTGTTGATAAGAGGTGTTTCCCCGTCCCCCGACAGATATTTGCTACTGTTAATCCCATCTCCCTCCTCCCCCCATAGTTTCCCAGTACCGTCAGTCATTTTCTTATAGTATTACATTGGATGTTCAAGGTTCATTATATGAGTGAGAACATGTGATACTTGGATCTTTGTTTCTGTGAGAGGTCACTCATTATTATAGACTCTAGTTCCATTCAGGTGGCTGCGAAATTCATGGTTTTGTTCTTTTTATGGCTGCGTAGTATTCCATCGTGTATATGTACCACATTTTTAAAATCGAGTCCTCTTTTGATGGGCAGCATGGTTGTTTCCAGGTTCTTGCTATAACAACGCTGCGATAAACATACATGTGCAGGCGTCTTTTTTATAGAGTGATTTGAGTTCT
>NW_007257629.1:16738-31591 GCF_000164805.1 Carlito syrichta | reverse complement strand
GCTTTCCCACAGAGGTTGCACTAGTTTACACTCCCACCAACAGTGTAGCAGTGTTCCCTTTCGCCACACCCTCTCCAGCAGCCGTTATTTTTTGAGTTGTTGATCATTGCAATTCTGACTGGAGTTAGGTGGTATCTCAGTGTGGTTTTGATTTGCATCTCCCTGATGATTAGTGAGGTTGAGCATTTCTTCATGTGTCTGTTGGCTGCTTGGATGTCTTCCTTTGTGAAGTGTCTGTTCATATCTTTTGCCCATTTTATAATGGGGCTGTTTGATTTTTTGTGTTCAGCATGTTTGAGTTCCTTGTAGATCCAGGATGTTAAGCCTTTGTCAGACCTGGTGTTGGCAAATACTTTTCCCAGTCTGTAGGCTGTCTCCTTGCTCTCTTGATGGTTTCTTTGGCTTTGCAGAAGCTTGTCAGTTTAATAAGGTCCCACTTGTCTATCTTCTCTCTTATGACCTGTGGGTTTCGGGTTTTGTTCGGGAATTGGATGCCAGTTCCAATTTCCATGAGGGTATTTCCTTCATTTTCTAAGGTTCTTAGGGTTTGAGGTTTTACATTTAGGTCTCTGATCCATTTGGAGTTAACCTTTGTGCATGGGGATAGATAGGGGTCCTGTTTCAATCTTCTGCATGTGGTCAGCCAGTTTTCCCAGCACCATTTACTGAATAGGTTCTCCTCTCCCCAGTGGTAGGTGGTGGAGACCTTGTCGAAGATGAGTTGGTTGAGAAATTGAGATTTTGCTTCTGGAATCTCAATTCTATTCCATTGATCTATATGCCTGTTCCTATACCAATATCAAGCTGTTTTGATGATTGTAGCTTTATAGTAAAGTTTGAAGTCTGGTAATGTGATACCACCTTTTTTTTTTTTTTTTTTTTTGCTGAGGATTGTTCTGGCTATTCTTGGACGTTTGTGTTTCCATATGAATTCCTGTGTTGTCTTTTCTAGGTCTGAGAAGAATGTTGCTGGTAATTTGATGGGTATTGCATTGAATTTGTAGATTGCCTTAGGTAAGATGGACATCTTCACAATGTTGATTCTTCCAATCCATGAGCATGGGATATTTTTCCACTTGTTCATGTCGGCTTTGATTTCTTTGAGCAGTGTTTTGTAATTTTCATTGTAAAGGTCTTTCACGTCTCTGGTTAGGAAGATGCCAAGGTATTTCATTTTTTTTGTGGCTATTGTGACTGGAACTGTTTTTTTATTTTGGGTTTCTGTTTGTTTATTATTGGTGTAGAGAAATGAGATTGTCTTTGTACATTTATTTTGTTTCTGAGACTTGCCAAAGGCTTTATCAATGTAAGGAGGACTTTGACAGATTCTCTTGGGTTTTCAAGGTACACCATCATATCATCTGCATAGAGAGATAACTTGACTTCCTCTTTTCCTATTTGAATACCTCTGATTGCCTCTTCTTCTCTGATTGCTTTAGCCAGGACTTCCAATACTATGTTGAACAGGAGGGGAGAGAGTGGTCATCCTTGTCTAGTTCCAGTTTTCAGGGGAATTGGTTCCAATTTTTGTCCATTTAGGAGTATGCTGACTGTGGGTTTCTCGTAGATGGCTTTTACTATGTTGAGGTATGTTCCCCGTATGCCTAGATGTTCAGGGGTTTTTATCAAGAAGGGGTGCTGGATTTTATCAAAAGCTTTTTCTGCATCTAGTGATATGATCATGTGGTGTTTGTTTTGACATCTGTTGATGTATTTAATTACATTTATGGTTTTACGAATGTTGAACCAGCCTTGCATGCCAGGAATGAAGCCTACTTGGTCATGGTGGATGATTTTTGAGATGTATTGCTGAATCCGGTTTGCTAGGGTCTTGTTGAGAATTTTAGCATCTATGTTCATCAAAGATATTGGCCTGTAGTTCTCTTTCTTTGTTGAATCTTTACCTGGTTGGGTATCAATGTGATGTTGGATTTGGGGAGAGTTCCATCTTTTTCAATCGCCTGGAATACCTTCAGTAGAATTGGTATCAGCTCCTCCTTGAATGTCTTGTAGAATTCTGCTGGAAAGCCATCTGACCAGGGCTTTTTTTTGTAGGAAGTTTTCTTATACGTAGTGATTTCCTTGATTGTTATTGGTCTATTTAGGGTCTCAATTTCTTCTTGTTCCAACCTAGGTAGGTTGTGTGATGTCAGAAAGTCCTCCATTTCCTTAAGGTTTTCAAGTTTGTTTTCATACAAGTGTACATAGTAGTCTCTAATGATCTTTTGTATTTCTTCAGGGTCAGATGTGACTTCATGTTTTGTGTTTCTGATTGTGCTTATTTGGTTTTTTTCTCGTTTTTTCTTGGTCAGCCTAGCTAGGGGACCATCGATCTTGTTTATCCTTTCAAAGAATCAGCTTTTTGTTTCATTGATTTTTTGTATTATCTTTTTGTCTTCTATGTCCTGGATTTGGGCTTTTATTTTGGTGATCTGGATTCTTCTGCTGAAATTAGGGTTTTTGTGGTCCTACTTTTCCAGCTTCTTTAGGTGGCTTGTTAGGTTGTTAATTTGTGTTCCTTCCATTTTCTTCATGTGTGTTTGTAGGGATATAAATTCCCCTCTTACTACAGCTTTCAAGGCATCCCAGAGATTTTGGTAAGATGTTTCTTCATTTTCATTTGTTTCCAGGTATCTTTTGATCCCTGTTTTGATTTCGTCGTTGACCCAGGAGTTGTTTAACATCATGCTGTTTAGTGTCCATGTCTTTGTGGGTTTTGGGGGGACTTTGTTGGTGTCAATGTTTATTTTTATTCCACTGTGGTCCGAGAAGGTGTTTGGTAGAATTTCGGTCCTTTTAAATTTGCTTATGCTTGATTTATGGCCGAGTATGTGGTCGATCTTAGAATATGTTCCATGTGGTGATGAGTAGAATGTGTATTCTGTGGTCTTTGGATGGAGTGTTCTGTAGGTATCAATTAAGTCCATTTGGTACAAAGTCACATTGAGGTTCTGGATCTCCTTACTGATTTTTTGTCCTGATGATCTGTCTAGGTTTGTGAGTGGGGTATTAAAGCCCCAGTTATGATAGTGGTAGAGTCAATATCTTTCTTTAGTTTTCCAAGAAGTTGCTTTATGAAAGTTGATGTACCTATGTTGGGTGCACATATGTTTAGGATAGATATTTCTTGTTGATGGACTGAGCCTTTTATCATTATGTAGTGGCCTTCTGTATCTTTTTTGATTTTTAATTGCTTGAAGGGTATTTTTTCTGAAATTAAGATCGCTACTCCTCCTTTCTTTTGTCTTCCGTTCGCCTGAAAGTTTGTTTCCCATCCTCCTACTTTGAGTCTGTGGGTGTCCTTTCTAGTGAGGCGAGTCTCTTGAAGGCAATAGATTGTTGCCTGATGATATTTTATCCATTTTGCCATTCTATGTCTTTTCAGTGTTGCATTTAGTCCATTCACATTTAGGCTAATAATTGAAATGCAAGAGTTGATCCCTGTCATAAGGTTCTTACAGAGTTGATTCTGTTTATTTGTTGTCTTTCTTTGGGTTTTGGAGTTGGTTCATGTGTGTTTTTAATCTTTTGCCTGTACTCTTGTGAAGAATCTTGTTGTTCTTTTTTCTTTTTCTTCTGTGTTCAGTACTTTCTTAAGTGTTTCTTGTAGAGGTGGTCTGGTGGTAGCGTAGGTTCTTAGGGATTGGATGTCTGGAAAAGATTTCAATTTTCCCTCACTAATGAAGCTTAGTTTGGCTGGGTAGGTTATTCTTCGTTGAAATTGTTTCTCTTTTAGAACTTTGAAGATAGGGCTCCAGGCTCTTCTGGCCTGAAGGGTTTCTGTGGATAAATCTGCTGCTATTCTAATTGATTTTCCCTGGTAGTTAGTCTGGCCTTTTTCTCTTGCTGCCTTTAGGATTTTTCCTTTCATAGCTACTTTGTTTAGGCGAATTATTATGTGTCTGGGAGTTGGTCTTCTCATTTGTTGTCTTGCAGGGGTTCTCTGAATCTCTCTTGTTTGAATTTTTTCATCCTTAAGGAGATGAGGGAAGTTTTCTTGAATGATTTCATGAAATGTTTGTTCCAGCGTGGCTTCTGTTTCTCTTTCTGCCTCAGGAAGCCCAATTATTCTTAGGTTTGGTCTCTTGAAGTGATCATTCATCTCTTGCAGGTTTTGTTCTGTCTTTTTGAGCTTCTTTTCTATGCTTTTGACAGTTTGGGTTAGCTCTGTGTTTTGGTCTTCGAGCTCTGAGATTCTTTCTTTGGCTTGGCTGATTCGGCTCTCTGTGCTTATTAGTCTGTTGTTCATTTCCATCACAGTATTCTTTACTGCTGTCATTTCTGACAACAGCTCCTTCCTATTTTCTTCTTGTCTCTCTTGAATTTTTTTAATTCTCTCCATTAATGTCTTGATGTCTGGGTTTGTTGCATGTAACCAGTCCTTCTGGGGACTCTTCATTGTCTGTGTTCCAGAATCTGTTTTCTCAGTGTCTGATTTCCCAGGGTTCTGTGTAGGATCTATATTCTTCTTTTTGTTTTTCTTCATTTGTGCGGTTCTTTCCCCCTCTCTACTTTTTCCTTCCCTCACCGTCTTGTTTAATTCTGTTATTCAGGGGTAAAGGGATTGGTTTTACTTTTGTTTGTTCAATCTCCTATTCTTTATGCATGTCCTCTTACTTTGTTCAATTCAGAAGTTGCACTGTAGGTTGGAGGTGGTCCTTTTTGCAGTTTTGAGATGTATTTAAGGGGAGAGCTGTGATTCAAAATCTGTCTGCAGGTCCTGGTATTCGCTGACAGGCATGTGGATAATGTGGAGCCCACTTCCCACTGCCCTGGAATCTTTCCATGCAGTGGGGCTGTAGGTTTACTCCCTGAAATAAAATGTGGTTAGCAGAGGGGAGAGAATGGAGCAGATAGTGGGTTGAAGAGGGGAGTGGAGAGATAGAGGAGTAAGGGGAGGAACAAACGAGTGTGCCAACAAATAGAGAGAGAGACCTATACTGAAACAGATAAAAACAATATACCACAGCTACAGTCGAACCAACTCTCATTCAAACAAAAATAAAACATATAGTGATGCTAATATACAAGCTAACCAACCACCTTGTTAGTGTGCTGTTCCTCTATACAAAGATATGGTTTACAGAGAGAAGAAAAGAGAAGAAAAGGAAAAGGAAAAAAGGAAAAAGGGAACAATACAGTAGGAATAGAATTAAGTCATTAAGCTGATAGAATCAATGAAGCACACTCTGAGACCTTTCGTTTAAGTCCAATGTCCTTTCAGGTCTGATTTCTAGTTTTCTTTTCAAGCTGGTAAATTAGTTTGCAGTTAGAGTCAATTTCCCCTGATCTGCTGTGAAGGACAGTTCAGATTAACCTTCCTTCAGCAGTTTGGTCTATGTCTTTATCAAGCTTGCTTCTCCCGTTTCGGTGTTGTTACCTTGAATCGCCAGCAGGTGGTGCTATCTCATCTGCTCGCCCCAGAGGGGGTGGGGCTGGACAGGAACAAGATGGCTGCCTGCCTCCGAGCAGGTAACAGGAGGCCCACACAGGGCGGGCAGGACAGTCTCGGACATAGGATAGGTGGCAGCTATCCCAGCAGATCTTCACTGAAGCGGTTCATTGTGGATCTCCTCGGGCCATGTGGTGCGATATGCTACCCCTCCCAGAGTCCGCGGCAGCGGTGGCGCCGTTGCCGGCAGCGGCAGTGGTGGTGGGGGGAGGGGCGGCGGCGGCGGCGGGACCATTTGGAATGCAGTCAAAACTGTCCAGTCGTTCCGATGGCTGCGGCCGAGCTCTGTCTGTAGAGCAGGCTGCGATGCTGGGGTCCCTAGCCCCCCGGGGCGAGAGTCAGAGACCCACTGCAGATCTCCCTTGCAGAGGGCTTCAGACGCTGCGTTGCCCCGTCGCCATTTTGCCGCTTCCCCTCTGTAGGTAGTTTTCTTATGACATTGTCAATTTCCTGGATTGTTATTCATATATTTAGGGTCTCAATTGCTTCTTGTTTCAATTTGGAGAGGTGGTGTGATGTCAGAAAGTCATCCATTTCCTTTAGGTTTTCAAGTTTATTTCCATATAAGAGTACATAGTAGTCTGTGATAATCTTTTGTATTTCTTTGGGGTCAGTTTTGACTTGATCTTTTGCATTTCTGATTGTGTTTATTTGGGTTTTTTTTTCTCTTTTTCTTGGTCAATCTAGCTCTGGAACCATCAATCTTGTTTATCCTTTCTAAAACCAGCTGTTTGTTTCATTGTTTTTTGTATTATCTTTTTGTCTTCTATGGTCTGAATTTTGGCTTTTATTTTGGTGATCTGAATTCTTCTGCTGAAATTAGGGTTTTGATGGTCTTGCTTTTCCAGCTTCCTTAGATGATCTGTTAGACTGTTAACTTGTGATCTTTCCATTTTATTCATGTATGTTTATAGAGATATGAATTCCCCTCTTAGTACTGTTTTCATAGCATCTCAGAGGTTTGGTTTTCAGATATCATTTCATCTGTGTTTTAATTTCCACATTAACCCGGGAGTTGTTTAGCATCATGCTGTTTAGTATCCATATCTTTGTGGGTTAGGGGGAAACTTTGTTGGTGTCGTTATTTATTTTCATTCCAGTGTGGTCTGAAAAGGTGCATGGCAGAATTTCAATCTTGTTAAATTTGTTTATGCTTGATTTATGGCTGAGGATGTGGTCGATCTTTGAGTACATTCCATGTGGTGATGAGTAGAACATATATTCCATGGCTGTTGGGTGGAGTGTTCTGTAGGTATCAATTAAGTCCATTTTGTCAAGCATCATACTGTGGTTCTGGATCTCCTTATTGATTTTTTGTCTTGATCTGTTTAGGGTCGTGAGTGGAGTATAAAAGTCACCTGCTATGATAGTGTTAGAGTGAATATCTTTTTTAAGTTTACCTAGAATCTGCTTTTTGAAAGTTGGTGCTCCTATGTTGGGTGCATATATGCTTAGGATGGATATTTCTTGTTGATGGATTGAACCTTTTATCATTATGTAGTGACCTTCCATATCTTTTTAAATCTTTGATAGCTTAAAGGGTATTTTGTCTGATGTTAAGGTTGCAACACCTATTTCTTTTGTGTTCCATTTGCCTGAAATTTTGTTACCCATCCACTTACTTTGAGTCTGTGACTGTCCTTTCTGGTGAAGTGAGTTCCTTGGAGACAATACATTGCTGCCTCATAGCATTGTATCCATTTTGCCATTCTATGTCTTTTCAGCAGTGCATTTAGTCCATTCACATTCAGACTAATTATTGAAATTTGAGTTTATTCTTCCTCATAAGGTTCTTATAGAGTTTGTTGTTGTTGCTGTTTGTTTTCTTGCTTTTGATTTTTGGGTTGATTCATGTGTGTTTTCAGGTTTATTTTTCCTGCATTCTTGTGAAGGGTGCTTTTGTTCCTTTTTTTCCCCTTTCTTCTGTGTTTAATACCTTCTTAAGTGTTTCTTGTAGAGTCGGTTTGGAGACAGTGTAAGCTCTTAGGGATGAATGTCTGGGAAGGATTTTAATTCTCCATCACAGATGAAACTTAGCTTAGCTGGGTAGGTAATTCTTGGTTGATATATTTTATCTTTAAGAAATTTTAAGACTGGGCTCCAAACTCTCTGCCTGAAGTGTTTCTGTGGATAAGTCTGCTGTTATTCTAATTGATCGTCCCTTGTGGGTAGTCTGACCTTTTTCTTGTGCTGCCTTTAGGATTTCCTCTTTTATACCTACTTTGTGTAGATGAATTACTATGTGTCAAGGAGTTGGTCTACTCATTTGTCATCTTGCAGGGGTTCTCTGAATCTCGTGTTTGAATGGTCACATCATTGATGAGATGAGGGAAGTTTGCTTGGATAATTTCATGGAATGTTTGTCCTAGGGTGGTCTTCTGTCTCTCTTTCTGCCTCAGTAAGTCCAATTATTCTTAGGTCCGGCCTCTTGAAATAATTGCTCATTTCTTGAAGGTTTTGTTCTATTTTTTAAAGCTTCTTTTCTATGTTTTTGACAGTTTAGGTTAGTTCCATATTTTGGTCCTCAAGCTCTGAGATCCTTTCTTCTACTAGGTTAAATCTGCTTTCCATGCTTATCAAATTGTTATTTATTTCATTCACTATATTCTTTATTGCAGTTATCTCAGCTATCAACGCCTTCATTTTTTCCTTTTGTCTCTTCTAAATTCTATTTATTCTCTCTATCAATGTCTTGATATCTGGGTTTGTGGTTTGAGACCAGTCATTTTGGGATTCTTCATTGTTTGTGTTCCGAAGTCTGTATTCTCAGTGGCTGACCTACCAGGGATCTGTGTGAAACTCATATTCTTCTTTTGGTTTCTCTTCATTCGTGTAGATTTTCCTCCCTCCTTCTTCCCCCCTCTTCTTTAATACTGTTGTTCAGGGATGGGGGTAGCTTTTATTTCTGTTTGCACAATCTCCTATCCTTCCTTATGTGAATCCATTAGCTTTGTTCAGTTCTGATGCTAAACTGTGGTGAAGGCTGTACTTTTTGCAGTTTTGAGATTTAATTGAGGGAAGAGCTGTGATTCAGAAACTGTCTGCAGATCCCAATATCCATTGAAAGGTGTATGGGCCTCCTGGAACCCGCTTCCCACTGCCTTACAATCTGCTGTCCATGCAGTGGTGATATAGGTTTGCCCTGAAAGCAAAATGAGGTAAGAAAAAGGAAGAGAATGAAAAAGGAAGGAGGGGGACTAGAGGAAGGTATACAGAAGAATAAGAGGGAAAAAAGCAGATTTACCAACTAAAAGATGAAAAGAGACACAAGCAAAAAAAGAAAAGATAAAAAACTAAAACATATATACTATCATACAAATACAGAAACTGACAAAAGCCCCTTTACTGATGTACTCTCTCTCAAAAATACAGTGCACAAACAAAAAGTCTAAAAAAAGTGATAAAATAACAGAAACAAAGTAAGTATAAAAGCCTAATCAAAACCAGAAAGAGAATTAAAAAAACTAAAACAAACAGATAAACAAACAAAAACCTCACTCTGGGTCATTCCTGTTAGTCCAAATTTCTTTCAGCTCTGCTCTCTAATGCCTCCCTCTGCTCTCAGTGCAGGCTGACAGGGATGCTCTTAGCATGTCAGATGCCCTAGGCCTATTGTGGGGGGAGGGTGGGTCAGATCTGGACTCGCTGACTGTCAAGTCTTCCACTCAGATCTTATGTGTCTGTGTCTCCTCCAGCATGGGGGAGGGCATTCTAGATTACCTCTAGGTCCCAAGTTGCAGGCTGTGTGTGGAACTAGATATGGCAATGCAGGTCTCAGCCTCGGTCCAGGATAGAGAAAACGACTCTGGTTGGCCTTTCTTCACCAGTGGTGGGTTCCTCTCTAGTTCTCCCTGATCTTCTCTCTCCACAATCCAGGACTCCAGCCACTTTGCTGACACAGGTGATGCTGTGGACTGGGGGCCAGGTGATGAGAATCAGCTGTATTTGGCAAGCTTTTCTCAGGAGAGTCCTGAGAGCAGCAGATGATCCTGCAAGCTGGTGGTTTTAATCTCAGGGTGGTGGGGGGTTGCAGTCACCTCTGGGGGAGAGTTCTGGATGCAGGAACACAAGGGTCCCCTCAGATGAACCTTCACTCACCCACTGACACCCACCCACTCACACAGAAAGTCTTTATAGACACTCACTTTTGCAGAGACTCTCACCATCTGACCTGTCTCATGGCCATCTTGCCAGAAATCCTCCACCAATGAAAGGGATTTTTAAAAAGACATGTAGAAAAATAAGGTGGAAGATGGCGGCCACGTTAGTTGGACTATGTGAGTCCCTGTGTGAGTGAGTGAGTGTATGGAAAATTTTGTGCACATGCTGGTGAGAAAGTGGGCATGCGAGTGGCTGACTGAGTGAGGGCTAGCAAGCTAGCAGTCAGGGCTCTCCTGGTGCAGCGGGTGGTGCCACAGCTGCTGGACTTGGACCTAGCAATTCCTGGGATGCAGATGCCAAGCTCCATTTTCTTTCTTTCTTTTTTTAAATCAACAAAACCCTTCCTGGGAAGAAAATATTGGGAGAGACTGTCTAAGTGGGGGCTTGAGAGCAAGTGGTCAGGCCCCTGGTGCAATAGCTGGTACTGCAACTTGGTCCCTGGCTCTTCTGTGGTCACAGAAGCCAAGTGCCATTTTTTTTTAAATGGACAGAAGTTTTCCTGTGAAAAGTGGTGGGGAGAGACTGTCTCCCCAGGCTTTCCCTCAGCTTTGGCAGGAGAGACTGCTGGCTCCAGGCTTGACCTCACCACTTCAGCACCTGGCAGGGCACTGGCAGCAGGGGCTGCAGAGGGAGTTCAGAGGCAAAGTCCCATGGAGGAAGCCAGGAGAGGCACCCCACCACCATCTTGAAGGTGGGGCAGGAAAGTGCTCTGACTTGCTTACCACTGAGCAACAGACTCAATCTCTGTGACTGGTGGATCAACTACTCAGGGATTGGTCGTGACCCTGAGGGAAATATTGAAAGCACAAACTTCAGAGGGAACTGATAAGTGCTGAGTTCCAGGCGCCCCATCCCCTGCTGTGATCCAGCTGTAGGACAAAGAGTGTGGCCAGAAAAGGATAAAAAAGACCCCAAAGAGATCAGTGGTGAGTCTGGAACTGACCCAAACCCCTTCCTCCCCAGCAATCTTCTGAATGTCAGACCCACACTGCTGGGCCACAACTGAGAGGGACAAACCCAGGTGGAGTTTGGACGTCAGTTGCAATAGGCGAGCTCCATTCCAGGATAGACCTGGCTGGGGCACCCCCTGCGAATGCATAGCTGGGGAAGAGACAACCCTGCACCTCCCCACCAGAGGAGATCTCCCTGACCATACGAGAGTGGGAGGGGAGGACTGTAACCCCACCCACCTCCACTGCCCCTCCTTCTTCCCTGCTCCAGACACTGAGGAGAGAGTAAAAGAGGCAGAACTACAGGAAAGACCTGATTAGAGGAACAATGACAGAATCTGCCACAAGAGGACAAGTTCTTTTATTTTTAATTTATTTTTAATTTTTTAAAATTCTTTGACTGTTAGTTCATCTGTTTTAAAAATATTTTTCTTTGTGCATGAATGTGTATGTGAGGGTTTGATCTGCATCCCCTGCAAAATTTTTTTTCAGTTTTTTTTTTACTTTTATTTGTTGTTTTCTGTTTATGTGTATCTGTGAATGATTGAGCACGTCTTTCAATTTAGTTGTTGTTAGTAGTTTGTTTTTGCTCCTTTGTTTTTCTGGGTTTTTTATTTTTATAATTTGAGGTGTGTGTTGATATATGAATGAGGGGCTGATAAGATTTCTTTTTGTTTTCAGGTCTTTCTCTTCTTCTTCTCTATTCACTTTATGCTAGGCATGTGTGTGTGTGTTTAGTTTTTTTTGTTGTTTGTTTTGTTACATTTTGTTGTAATTCCAGTTTGATTTTGGATGTGTGTGTATGTCTGTGACTGTGTGTGTTCAATTGTCTTTTCCATTGGTTTCTGCTTTGCACTTTCATATAGAGTGTTGGTGGAGAGTGGGTCTCAGAAAACACATACCACCATCAGTGAACATAGTAATTTGCAAGTAATTTCTGAATCCTAGTGCTCCATCCCTACTTTAGTCATATTTTGAAAACTACAGGAGACAACAAAGCTTCCTATCCACCATTCTATTTCAAAATAATACAAATCCAGAACCTAGATCAGGGAAGAAGAGAGGGCTGAGTCAACATCAGAAGGGAAAGTCTCTCCCAGTGACACTGAATAACAGTACTAAAGAGAGAGAAAAAAAAGAGATATGTCACAAATGAGGAAAAACCAAAGGAAGACCATGGGACATTTCAAGTGCACCAAAGACAAAACTCATGAAAAGTCAGACCTTGGTTCCCAAACAATGGAAGTCACCAGCAACTGTCCTCAGAATATGACAAGGATTAGGGAATGGATTGAAAGAGTAAATGAGACTCAAGTAGGACAAGATGAAACACTGAAAGAACTTGTAACAGAGATTTTGATAATAAAAAAATTTCATCCAGGAAATAAATAACAAGATGACAAGTATGGAAAGAAGAATTAATCTAGCTGAAGAAAGAATCTCAGAACTTGAAGACCAGAACATGGAATTAACCCTATCTGTAAAAAAACATAGAAAGAAGATTTAAAGAAAGAACAAAGCCCACAAGAGATGGGCAATTATATCAAGAGGCCATACCTACACATGACTGGTATCCTGGAAGAAGAAAGGGAAATGGAGAACAACTTGGAGCAAGTATTCCAGGAGGCAATCCAAAAAAACCTTCCCCATCTCACCAGAAATGTGAGCAGCCAAGCACAAGAGATACAGAGAACCCCCCACAAGAAATCAAAAGAGATTTCTTTTGATTGACTCGCCCCTACCTTGGTAGCCCCAATGTCTTTGGAACAAACTATTAAACTAATCGAGCCTAGGGTGGAAATATCAGTAGCCGGCGGGGTTATATTATGTGTTATTAATACAGGGGCTACATGCTTAGCTCTACTTAAATTTTCGGATCCACTCCTTCCTTCACCCCTTTTGGTTGTGGGGTTATAGGGCATTATATCCAGGCCCCTCACCACACCATTACTTCCATGTGTTCTGGGAAATAAAATATTTCACACTCTCTCCTTATTATGTCAATGTGTCTAGCTCCATTATTAAAAGGGGACATTATGACAAAAATTAAAACTTGTATTATTCTTTACCCTGAGCCATCTCCACTGTGCTTTTTGGGTGCCTTTTGTATAGCTTTAAATTTCCCTAATAGTTTCATGTTGGATCCTATCTAAGCCCTTCCACTGCATATAAACTTATTGCTTTGGTTAAAACTCTAAGGTTAGGAAAAATGTAAAGAAAGTTGTTGGTGTAAGGTATGTTTTTAGTAAGAAAGGATAAAGAAAAGATAAATAATTGTATAGGAAAGAATATTGTATGGTACATTTTTGTTCTATAATAGAATGGCTGGTTAAAGAAAGTATAGAACAAAAATAGAAGGTTTAAACATGTCAAAAAATGGTATGAGCATGTCAAAAAATGGTATAAGTATGTTGAACATGGTAGGTGAAAGTTTGTGAAAAGAAGTAAAAGAAATTCTATAAACACTCGAGGCTACAAAAAAGGTTTAATTAGCCCTCCCCCCACTGTCTTTGTTACAAAGGAGCAAGGTTTTTTTCTTTTCAAAATCATTGGACTATCATTTTGACTAAATAAGTAACTTTTACAATAACTACTGTGATTTTGTGTTATAACATGCTTTTAAAAACTTTGGTACTTAAAATCTTCAAGTTCTTAATTCAGTCTCTAGGGTGAGATAAGCAGCAAGCTCCAAAAACCACACCTACACCACTCCCTTCTAAATTGCCTAAAGGCCAGGTAAATTAATTTCACTAACAACATTGCCAAATTGCTAACAAACTTTAAAATCTCCTTCCAGGCACAAGGATTATTATCCAACATAGGATGAGTGACAAAATAACCTGGACTTCACTCTTTAGCACATCAATTGTTATAAAAGCATATCAGTACTAAACTTTTCTTTTAGATATGCTCTCTTCCAGGTTTTCTGTCTATTTCCACAGCCTGCTCCAGGACAGCTGGTTACTACAGTCCTTGTGCTCAGTAGAAGACTGGCCAGAACAAGTTGCTGTTCTACACTTACAAGGAACCTTCATGGAACTATCACCTGTGGAAATCTATTCCTTCAGCACCTACCATTGGGCCCTGCTCTGGCTGGTTCTCTGCCATTCCACCACCTTGCCCCCACAACATCCCCGACCAGCAGGAAGTAGCCAGAAAGAGTAACGACGCCCCTCCCCATAAAAAATAGAAAAGGTGGGAACGAAGGGTGCAGAAAGCGACCAGAGGGGTGGCTCCCAAAATGGTGCCGACATACCAGACAACAAAGGCCCTCAGTCCTGGCTTCTGCGAGCACAATTCCCCACGCGCACGTAAATTTCAAACCTTCCCGCTTGCAAATTTCAAACCTGCAAGCCTCCAATCCATAGCCAGCTTTGTTATGCGTCCAATAGGACCATAACACGGCATTGGCCCCACCCTACTCCCATGCAGCTCCTCCAATAGGACCATAGCACAGCCCCTTCTGGCCTCTGTCAGGCTGATAAATACAGCCCTCTTCCCGAAGCTCTCTCTTGGTCTCTCTTTCTCTCTCTCTCTGTCACTCTCTCCCTCTCTGCAGTTTTCTCCCTGCCTCTCTTCCACTTCCTCTCTCTCTCTCTTACTCTCTCTCTTTTTCTTTTTTCCCATTACAGGTCCTATCTGTAACAGCCCCTTTTAATAAATCTCTTGGTTCTGTCCGGGTGTGGAGTCATTACTGGCGCCGAACGTCTTTCAAGCAATACCATATATTTAAAAATATGGTTCCTCTGAACTTTATTCCACACATTTACTGTCTGCAAATGTACACCTTGCCCTCTCCCTATTTAGACAAAACATTCTTAGTGCTCTAATCAATGTCCACTGATTTATGAGTTTTTTGCAAAAAAAAATTTTAGAGCCCTTATGAACCACAGACCCTTTTCCCTCTGTTCCTTCCAAAGCTTTGTTTTCAGTTAGCATTGGTTAATTTCTTATGTATATTATTTCATTAAGGTTCAACGGAATAGTAGGGTCCTCTTCAGGTGTCCAGACTCTCCCTGTATAGCTCTCATCTTGATGCTGCTTCACAAATCCTAGGCTCCTTAGATTTCTTTTTTTTTTATAATCAATATTTTTTATTATGATGTTGTGGGGTACAGTTAAGCGTTAGGTATACAAATAGATTTCATTCAGGCACCCTATTGATAAGAGGTGCTTCCCCATCCCCAGACTGATATTTGCTACCATTAATCCCATCACCCCCCCCCCATAGTTTCTCACTACTGTCAGTCATTTTCTTATAGTATTAGGTTGGATGTTCAAGGTCCATTC
>NW_007257629.1:13125-16662 GCF_000164805.1 Carlito syrichta | reverse complement strand
CGGTATGTCCTTCATTTTCTAAGATTCTTATGGTTTGAGGTTTTACATTTAGGTCTCTGATCCATTTGGAGTTAACCTTTGTGCATGGGGATAGATAGGGGTCTTGTTCCAATCTTCTGCATGTGGTCAGCCAGTTTTCCAAGCACCATTAACTGACCATAGCACAGTGGTAGATGGTGCAGCCTTTGTCGAAGATGAGTTGGTTGAGAAATTGAGGTTTTGCTTCTGGAATCTCAATTCTATTCCATTGATCTATATGCCTATTCCTATACCAATACCTAGGTGTTTTGATGATTGTAGCTTTATAGTAAAGTTTGAAGTCTGGTAATGTGATACCACCTGCTTTTTTTTTGCTGAGGATTGTTCTGGCTATTCTTGGATGTTTGTGTTTCCATATGAATTCCTGTGTTGTTTTTTCTAGGTCTGAGAAGAATGTTGCTGGTAATTTGATGGGTATTGCATTGAATTTGTAGATTGCCTTAGGTAAGATGGACATCTTCACAATGTTGATTCTTCTAATCCATGAGCATGGGATATTTTTCCACTTGTTTGTGTCATCTTTGCTTTCTTTGAGCAGTGTATTGTAGTTTTCATTGTAAACGTCTTTCGCGTCTCTGGTTAGGAAGATGCCAAGGTAATTCATTTTTTGGTGGCTATTGTGAATGGAATTGTGTTTTTTATTTGAGTTTCTCTTTGTTTATTATTGGTGTAAAGAAAGGAAATTGTCTTTTGCACATTTATTTTGTATCCTGAGACTTTGTCAAAGGCCTTTATCAGTGTAAGGAGGTTTTTGACAGAATCTCTTGGGTTTTCAAGGCACACAATCATATCATCTGCAAAGAGAGATAACTTGACTTCCTCTTTTCCTATTTGCATACCCCTGATTGCCTTCTCTTCTCCGATTGCTCAAGCCAGGACTTCCAATACTATGTTGAACAGGAGAGGTGAGAGTGGGCATCCTTGTCTTGTTCCAGTTTTCAGGGGAAATGTTTCCAACTTTTGTCTGTTTAGGAGTATGCTGACTGTGGGTTACTCATAGATGGCTTTTACTATTTTGAGATATGTTCTCCGTATGCCTAGATGTTCAAGGGTTTTTATCAAGAAGGGGTGCTGGATTTTATCAAAAGCTTTTTCTGCATCTAGTGATATGATCATGTGGTGTTTGTTTTGACATCTATTGATGTATTTAATTACATTTATGATTTTATGAATGTTGAACCAGCCTTACATCCCAGGAATGAAGCCTACTTTTTCATGTTGGATGATTTTTGAGATGTATTGCTGAATCTGGTTTCTAGGATCATTTTGAGAATTTTAGCATCTATGTTCATCAATGATATTGGACTGTAGTTCTCTTTCTTTGTTGGATCTTTACCTGGCTTGGGTATCAATGTGATGTTGGCTTTGTAAAATGATTTGGGAAGCGTTCCATCTTTTTCAATTGTCTGGAATACCTTCAGTAGGATTGGTATCAGCTCCTCCTAAAATGTCTTAAACAATTCTGCTGGAAAGCCATCTGGACCAGGGCTTTTTTTTGTAGGTAGTTTTATTATTATGTAGTCGATTTCCTTGATTGTTATTGGTCTATTTTGGGTCTCAATTTCCTCTTGGTTCAACCTAGGTAGGTTGTGTGATGTCAGAAAGTCCTCCATTTCCTTCAGGTTTTCAAGTTTGTTTCCATACAAGTGTACGTAGTACTCTCTAATGATCTTTTGTATTTCTTCAGGGTCAGATGTGACTTCATCTTTTGTGTTTCTGATTATGCTTATTTGGTTTTTTTCTCGTTTTTTCTTGGTCAGTCTAGCTAGGGGACCATCAATCTTGTTTACCCTTTCGAAGAACCAGCTTTTTGTTTCATTGATTTTTTGTATTATCTTTTTGTCTTCTATGTCCTGGATTTGGGCTTTTATTTTGGTGATCTGTATTCTTCTGCTGAAATTAGGGTTTTTGTGGTCTTGCTTTTCCAGCTTCTTTAGGTGGCTTGTTAGGTTGTCAATTTCTGTTCCTTCCATTTTCCTCATGTGTGTTTGTAGGGATATAAATTCCCCTCTTATTACAGCTTTTAAGGCATCCCAGAGATTTTGGTAAGATGTTTCTTTATTTTCATTTGTTTCCAGGTATCTTTTGATCTCTATTTTGATGTCATCATTGACCCAGGAGTTATTTAGCATCATGCTGTTTAGTGTCCATGTCTTTGTGGGTTTTGGGGGGACTTTGTTGGTGTCAATGTTTATTTTTATTCCACTGTGGTCCGAAAAGGTGCATGGCAGAATAGAACAGTTTTTTAACTCATCAATTTTGATGTCTTTAAGTGCTTCTGCTGTTTTTTGTTTCTCTTCTTCCAATTGGCAAAATGTTTCCTTTGAGGACTTTTTTCATAAAGGGAAACAACAAAAAAAAAAGTGACTGTGGGCGAGATTGGGTGAATAGGAGAGGGTGGTACACTCGGGTCATGCCGTTTTGGTCAAAAACTGCTGAACACTCAGTGCAGAGTGGACAGGTGTACTTGTAAATCACCCATCATGAGGTGGGCACATGTGCTGTAAGAATTTCCAAACAAAATTCACTGAAACTGAACACAGCCTCTTACAACAGTGCTAGCTGGTACACTGCTGATGGATTGCCAGAACACTTACCTAGTAGGGGAAGCCTATATTGCAAGGGACTCACCCTCCAAAAAAATAATTTCGATTTTTTTTGTGTCTCCCTCATACACAATTTGTTATAAATTCCGTTTGTCCCCCTTTGTATATTTGACATACATTTATTAGCAAGTTATGACTCTCCTTTGTATGACTGATTTTATTTCCTTTTGCTTGCGGTGTCTGTTTTACTTAGTTGTCTCCACCATCAACAGTCACTCCCCTCCCCCTTTAAACTCCTTGAGAATAAGAGAAGGCCGGAGAACTTTCAAAGTCTTAAACTTGGACTCAAATAGAGATCATTTTATTTGCTGTTGGGGAAGCAGAAATGAAGGATAATGGGAAACACATAGTTGGTAAATTGTGAGATTTAAATACAAGTTATGCATCCTAACTTTTAGTTTAAAAAAATGGAAAATTCTTTGGTAAATTTTTCAGAAAACAAGATTTTAAAGTAAGTCTACTATAACACTCACATGACAAAATAACAGGAAGAAAGAGACGTACTACTTTAAAAGAAGGGAAGCCTATTTCCCTCAAAGCAAAAATAAGGAAAATAGCTATTGCCTAAATTGCTGATATTATTTAAAAACAGCTCCAGGGTAAGTGAGAAACATTTGGATACTGAAGTGCATGGATTTGTAGGGCTGATTATGGCCAGTCTGGTTCTAGGAAAAATTTGGAGGACTGCTTGATTTTTGGAGGATGATTAACAATCTTTCTGCTGTAGGGTAAGTCAGTCCTCAGATGTTCTTGATGTTGCATTCCTTAAAATAGAATTTCTGTCAGTTCATGTGACCCCATTTTTGTTTCGTCATATTGATGTGAGTCAGAGAGCTGGACAGGTAAACCCGTGAGCTGGTGGTTTTTTAAAAATTTTAGGAGTTGGAAAATG
>NW_007257629.1:0-13105 GCF_000164805.1 Carlito syrichta | reverse complement strand
GTGATTTCATCTTTTGTGTTTCTGATTGTGCTTATTTGATTTTTTTCTCGTTTTTTCTTGTTCAGTCTAGCTAGGAAACCATCAATCTTGTTTATTCATTCGAAGAACCAGTTTTTTGTTTCATTGATTTTTTGTATTATCTTTTTGTCTTCTATATCCTGGATTTGGGTTTTTATTTTGGTTATCTGAATTCTTCTGCTGAAATTAGGGTTTTTGTGGTCTTGCTTTTCCCACTACCTTAGGTGGCTTGTTAGGCTGTTAATTTGTGTTCCTTACATTTTCTTCATGTGTGTTTCTAGGGATATAAATTCCCCTATTACTACAGCGTTCAAGGCATCCCAGAAATTTTGGTAGGATGTTTCTTCATTTTCACTTGTTTTCGGGTATCTTTTGATCCCTGTTTTGATTTCATCATTGACCCAGGAGTTGTTTAGCATTATGCTGTTTAGTGTCCATGTCTTTGTGGGTTTTGGGGGGACCTTGTTGGCGTCAATGTTTATTTGTATTCCACTGTGGTCCAAGAAGGTGCATGGTAGAATTTCGGTCCTTTTAAATTTGCTTATGCTTGATTTATGGCCGAGTGTGTGGTCGATCTTAGAATATGTTCCATGCGGTGATGAATAGAATGTGTATTCTGTGATCTTTGAATGGAGTGTTCTGTAGGTATCAATTAAGTCCATTTGGTCCATAGTCACATTGAGGTTGTGGATATCCTTGCTAATTTTTTGTCCTGATGATCTGTCTAGGGTTGTGAGTGGGGTATTAAAGTCCCCAGTTATGATGATGTTAGAGTCAATATCTTTCTTTAGTTTTCCTAGAAGTTGCTTTATGAAAGTTGGTGCACCTATGTTCGGTGCATATATGTTTAGGATAGATATTTCCTGTTGATGGAGTGAACCTTTTATCATTATGTAGTGGCCCTCTGTATCTTTTTAAATTTTTGATAGCTTAAGTGGTATTTTGTCTGAAATTAGGATCATGACTCCTCCTTTCTTTTGTGTTCCATTTGCCTGAAAATTTGTTTCCCATCCCCTTACTTTCAGTCTGTGTATGTCCTTTCTAGTGAGATGAGTCTCTTGAAGACAGCATATTGTTGCCTGATGATATTTTATCTATTTTGCCATTCTGTGTCTTTTCAGTGGTGCATTTAATCCATTCACATTCAGGATAATTATTGAAATGTGAGAGTTCATCCCTATCATAGAGTTCTTATAGAGTTGTTGTTCTTCTACTTGGTTTTTGGGGTTTTTTTTGTTTGTTTTCTTTTGGTTTTGGGGTTGGTTCATGTATATTTCATTCTTTTCTCTGCACTCTTTTGAAGAACATTGTTCTTTTTTCCTTTTCTTCTGTGTTTAGTACTTTCTTAAGTGTTTCATGTAGAGGTGGTTTGGTGGCAGCATAAGTTCTTAGGGATTGGATATCTGGGAAAGATTTTAATTCTCCCTCGCTGATGAAGTTTAGCTTGGTCAGGTAGGTTATTCTTGGTTGAAATTGTTTATATTTTATGACTTTGAAGATAGGGCTCCAAGCTTCCCCAGTCTGCAGGGTGTCTGTAGATAAATCTGCTGCTATCCTGATTTGTCTTCCATGGTAGGTGATCTGGACTTTTTCTCTTGCTGCCTTTAGGATTTTTTTCTTTTATGCCTACTTTTTTTAGGCAAATTGTTATGTGTCTAGGAGTTGGTCTTCTCATTTGTTGTCTTGCAGGGGTTCTCTGAATCTCTTGTGTTTGAATTTTTGCATCACTGATTAGATCAGGGAAAGTTTTTTGAATGATCTCATGGAAAGTTTGTTCCAGTGTGGTCTCTGTCTCTCTTTCTGCCTCAGGTATGCAAATTACTCTTAGGTTTGGTCTGTTGAAGTAATCGCTCATCTCTTGAAGGTTTTTTTTCTGTCTTTTTGAGCTTGTTTTCTGTGTTTTTAAGAGTTTGGGTTAGTTCTATATTTCGGTCCTCAAGCTCTGAGATTCTTTCTTCTGCTTGGGTAATTCTGCTTTCCATCCTTATCAGTTTGTTATTTATTTAATTCACAGTATTCTTTATTACTGTTATCTCAGATATCAGCTCCTTCCTAGTTTCTGCTTGTGTCCCCTCAATTCTTTTTAATCTCTCCATTAATGTCTTGATATCTAGGTTTGTAGTTTGAAACCCTTCATTCTGGGGGCTCTTCATTGTTTGCATTCCAAAGTCAGTTTACTCATTGTCTGCCCTCCCAGGGGTCTTGGAGAGACCTATACTCTTCTTTTGGTTTTTCTTCATTTGTGTAGATTTTTCTGTCTCTCCCACTTTCCCTCCCCGTCTTTAATTCTGTTTTTGAGGGAAGGTGGGGTTGCTTGTATTTCTCTTCTGCTATATCCTGTCCTTCCTTATGAGGGTCTTCTGGCTTTGTTCACTTTTGAGGTTGAAGTTAGGCTGCAATCTGTACTTTTTGCAATTTTGAGGTTTAATTGACAAGGAAGCTGTGGTTCAAAGTGTTTATGCTCATTCGAGCATCCACAAGCAGGTGTATGAGCACACTGTATCCTATTTCCCTCTGCCTGACAATCTGTCTGTTCAGCAGTATGTAGTCTTGGTTCCTTAGGAACCGAGGTGGAGTTTGTTGATAGGTGGGCAGGGCAATGGAAATCTCTGCCTGGAGAAAGGTGGAAGCAGATTCTCTTTCATAGATCCCTTTCTCTCCACTTGTCTGGGTCCCCAAGCTTGGTGTCAAGGCTGAGTGCCTCAGCCAGGGCGGACCTGGGGCTCCAGAGCTCCAGTGCTCCAATGGGCAGGTGATGAGTGGTGAGAGTGGCCCTGGGAACCCCCCAGGGTACTTTAGCCAGGAATGGGACAGGTGTCTCTGAGGGGTGGGCACCCAGAGCCTCCCTGAGTGAACAGCGGCTTGGTGCTGCATGCCGGGTGAGAGATGATGTAGCCAGGGCGTTAGCTGAGACCTGAGACTCCCACGCACATGGTGAAACATCAGCAGCAGGGGGTCGCAGTATCTGACCCAGCATGGGACCGGGGGTTCCCAGGCCTTGGACCAGCATGGCTGATGGTGGACTGGGGGTTGGGGGAAGAAAAGTAAGAGTCTTTGTGAGAACACACGTTCGGAGAATCTCACAAGTTCACCTATGCTGTCAACATCTTTTTCCCCAAGAATAAACTTTTTCCCAAACCTTGAATCGCCAGCAGGTGGTGTTATCCCTCGCTCCAGATGGTCTTTATCTTAGTTGCTCACCTCCCCCTCAGGCACTGATGGTGCGATATGGAATGCCTGCCTTGGCGGCAGAGGCAGCAGCAGCAACAGCAGCAACAGCAGTGGCGGCAATGATGCCTCGGCCACTGGCACAGGCAGTGCGATGTGTAATGGCCGCCTCTGAGTGGCGGCTTCCTCAGAGGAGGCGGTGGCTTGGCCGCCTCGGAGGAGGCAGAGGAGGCGGTGACTCGGCTGCCTCAGAAGAGGTGGTGGCTCGGCTGCCTTGGAGGAGGCCACAGCTCGCCCCAGGCACTGGTGGTGAGATGTGGAATGGCTGCTGGCTGGGGCAGCAGCGGCGGCAGCAGCAGCCACCACAGTAGCTGCCCAGACCTTGGTGGTGTCTCAGCAAAGTCTACGGTCAAGCTCCATGTGAAGAGCAGGCTGCAGACGATGGGATCTGCAACCTCCGGGGAGAGAATCAGAATCTCGTTGCATTCTCCTCGGTGGAGAGTTTCACAGACAGAGCTGCCCTGTCGCCATCTTGCCCCGCCCCCTCCTTAGATTTCTTGGAGTCTCAGTTCTGTCTCCCAACTCAGGGAATACAGTTGGTTAAACCTAAGTTTTCTCTCTCTATAAATTGGTCTTCTTCTAAGATGAATAATAGAGTGTTATATGTTTCTTATCTCTCAAGAATCACTGATTTCACTGCCTGACATTGTGAGTGGTGTTATTTCATATATTTTGTCCCTTGCTTTGGCTGGTTTATTTCAGAAGATAACCTGGTCCTTGCTACTTCACACTTTTACTGTCAATACTAATTTTATTAAAGCAATCACAGAAATTCAATTAATTATTATATAAAACTAAAAAGTTATCTCATAATTGTTTGTATTCTATAATTCAAAATAAATTGTTGTTTTCCATCTATTTAGATTTTCTGGACCTTACCACATAGGTCTAGATAATAAAGAGTTCTTGCAACTCTTTATTAATTTTTGGATTACCTTGTGATTTTCCATGTTGGATGATGAGGATTTCTACTCTTGGCTCTCCCTCACAATATTTATGTACATAATTTGTAGATACATGTACCTGGACAAACACACAGATTTTTCTTTCTTTCATTTATGCAGTTTACCTTCTCTAATTTCTTCAAGATTTGATTTCAGTCAATCAAGATTCTTTGGTTATTATGGCTGTTATGGTTATTAAAAGCTTGCCATGGTTTTCTTTAGTTGTGGTCTCAAACCTCAGCATGCATGAGAGCACCAGGAGAGCTTGCTGAAACATAGTTTACATGAACACACTTCTAGAGATTTTTTTTTTTCAGTAGATGATGGTTGGACCACAATGTGCATTAAGTTCCAACACCTGAACTTTAGAGGGACACATACATTCAAACAGTAGCAAATTTTTACCTGCACGGTTAGTTTTCAGGCTGTTGCAGAGAAATATGACCAATAGTCTCTTCAAATACTCAAATTAGAAGTAACTTCATCAAGAAACAAAGGACTTGAGCAGAATGAATACAACTTTGGGCTCTGTAAATTGGTTTCTGAAATTCATTTTTCCTGTACGTTACTTAATTAAGCTCCCTCTGCTAAAGTTCTCTCATGTTCCAAAATGTCTATTTCATTAGTTTCTGTATCTCAGTGTTATGGTGAAATTTAATTATAAATATAATAATAAAGATAATGTGAAGCACTGAGTGCAGGATTTGGCCCATATGGAACTCTCAGTGTGTTGTTTATCACCAACAGCATCATCAGATATGTCATTATTACCATTAATTAGCTGATATGGTGACTATGGAGAGCATATTAGACTCAGGTACTGACTCAACTGCACTGTAAACCTTCAGCAAGTACAGCTTCCAACTGAGCCACTCTGCCCCACGCCTGTGGTACCCGAGGAACAAGAAGATCAAATATGAATGTCATGTCTATGCTGCCTTCTGTGTCATGAGTGATACATTCCTTTCTCACTGATCCAGGGATCTTGTGTCTTCTGTCATCATTTATGTAATGGTGGTCTCTAACCTTTTAACTTGTGAGTAGAGTAAGTTTCAGATCTTTCACAGGCTTTAACTATTATATAAATATGTTTGTTAAAGCAAATGTGTTTCATATATTATGCATATAAATGAATAAATATACTTTATGCAGGTAAGAAAATCATGTTGTCGATTAGTTGTAGCATGAAGCTGGTAATGCTAGCAGTCTTTTCAAAAGCAAACCTCTATAGTATGAAATTCTAAAACACAAATCATGTTATATATATATATATATATATACATATACATATATATGAGTCTTCATGTTCTTTGAAGCTTAGGTAAGATTATGCAAATATTCATTAATGTATTTATTTTATATAAGAGGTTTTGTTTTCAGATATTACTAAAATGTGAGATATTTGGACATGTAAATTTTGAGATCACCATAGCTGAAAATGAAGACAACCAATGCAATTTAATCTGATCCTTTTAACTACGATATCTGTAAAACTCTTACTGTAGTTTAAATTATTCACAAGTTTCTTTTGCCGAAGAAGGATATCATTGCAGCTTAATTCTGTTAGAATATTTTACTTGGATTTAAATGGGTGCATATTCGTATGTGACTACATTTTACTGGTCTACTTTTCTTTCCCTTTCATCTTTGGGAAAAGATTATCCTGATACATTGTTCTATGTGCAGGACCTGTGTCTTAATAAAATCTGCCTTTAGTAGGTGAATTTTAATCTAGTCTTAAGAGAGTAAACTTAAATTAGTAGTCAAATGTAGGATTAAAAACTATTAAAGTAGTTTTATTTTGCTGCTTTTTTATGGCGGATTAATAGATCTATATTACTCTATTACTTCTTTAATTTCTAAAAATTTGCATTTATCTCTAATATTTGTTACATTGTCTCTCAGCAGCTAGCTGGGAAGTTAGCATTTGACCTTAACTTACATTACAAATTAGCACATCCTCTCATTATTTCACATTGTGTTTTACAACTACACTAACTTTTAGCATGTCTGATATAAATCAATGCTTCATAATATCTAACATTTCCCAGTAAATCTTAAGCTGCAAAAACTACTGAAAGAAGTGCTTTTGTGGGATTCTTGCATTTGGCACATTGCTTTAAATTTATCTTAATTTTGTTCATTATTTACTGTAGAGAAATATGTGGCCCTTAACCTTAATTTATTAAAAGTTAACACAGCAGAAAACAATAGCATTATAGAGCCACTAATTTGCATACACCAGAGTAGTAGTTGCAAAAAAAAATTCTTTTTTGTCTAAACTCCTGATTGTGTGGTGACTCTCAGCCATAAATGAGAAACCTTGAATACAAAGTCCTATCTCAGGATCCAAAAGTTTCTTTTTTTGTGCCTCAAGATTCTTCATGGTTAAAAGTAGTGAGTCAAATCTCCCGGCTGGTCAAGAACAGTAGAAAGTAAAACAGGACCATTATGGATTCAGCAATATCAAAACTATTGCTATGAGGATTCACAATTACAGAATTCACTTCATTCATCAGTATAATTGTTTATGGGTGTGATTTTAAGCACTGAAAAATACCAAATATAATAATATTTCCCAAAGTATCCATATTCTATTTATTCCTTGCTGTAAACTACAGAAAGACATATGGCATAATGTTTTATAGAATTGTAATATGAATTAAAGGTGCTATAGTTTCTATATATGCTTATTTCCCTCAATGTAATTGTGTTGTCATTAATATAGTGCCAAACCACTACTCTTGCTTCTCTATCCAGGTCATGTTAATATTATTTTTTCTGCTCAAAAATTCACAGAGATATTTAGAGCTATGGTCAGAATTTTCCAAAAGAAACTACAAAATATAGTTTTCTAAGAAGTGTGGAACATTATGATGTCTGTCCCCTAGTTTTGACAAGAAAAATCATTTCACCTATAACTGGATTGCTTCTCAGTCCACAGTTAATCTGTCATATTCTGTGTCTCTGATAAAATGTCACTTCTTCTCTTAAAAGATTCATTGGTAACATACTTTATGATTCACAGATGCTATAGTTGGAAAAAGATAACCAGGTTTTATTGTTCTTTCAGATAAAAATAAACAATAGTGTAGAGAAGGTACAAGGTGAAAGAAAATCCTATACTCTCTCTTCTTTCAGCATTCCAAATAAATTTAGGGTTTGGTTGTATTTAACATCTTTGGTTTTATAATAGCCCATAGAATTGTTGATTTTGTAGTGGGGATTTTGCATTTAAACCACTTGAGACTCTTTCAAGAAACTTGTTGCAATTTTTTGGGTGAATGATTGGGATCAAAATACTTTGACATACTCTGTTGTCCTTAGATGTGTTAGCTCTGTGCCACAATGTCAAGTTTATGTTTTTGTCTTATCCGTTTACTGAATTTTGTCCCACATTTCCTTTGATAATATGAATTGCAGGTCAAGGCCTCCCTTGGAGCTCTACCCTGCCTTTGTTCTTCTACTCTTCTCTGCTCATATGATAATCTTTCATTTCTCTATGATAGAGTTTCTCAGCATTTGCACTGGCAACATTTTGGAGTGAATAATTCTTTGCTTGGGGTGGGAGAGACAGTGAACTATCTTGCACATTGCAAAATGTTTAGCAGTATCTCTGGTCTTTACTCACCAAATACAAGTGGCTCTGCTCTCCCCACCACCACACTCATAACAATCAACAATAGTCTTAGATATTGCTGCATATCCCCCCAGAGAGGAAAATTTCCCCTATTTGAGAATCCCTGCTCTATGGTGGTGGTTTTTCTATCCCATGCAAGAGATATTCCTCATCTTTTAGCTGAGTTTCTCCTTTCAGCTCTTCTACTGTATCTATACTAATCCCCACAAACATCTAGATATTAGCATGGATATTTCTTCTTGGAAGACCAATGTTTAAGAGTAGAATTAGTGGGTAACTCCTTCAGGTACCCTCCCACTGTGGGCGTTTTTCTGCCCTCTCAATAAGTCCTGCTTTCTAAAAAAAACCAAAAAAACAAGTATAATTAGTACAGTCACAAATGCTGAGTTCCCTAACTGCCTATGCCTCTTTTTTCTCCTCTAAGGACTAGACAGGCATCCAAATGGATGACCATTTTACTTTCATTAAACAGTAACAGTAATCAAACCATCTCATGCTCTTAAGTGAAATACCTCAGATTATATCTTTAATTCCAGACAAAATTCTTAGCATCTTCTCAAATATACAGATTTTGTTACCATCTTGCCTTAGTATACATACAAAAGGACTGTGTATATGTCATCCATTTGGGCTTGGATTTCACTTGCCATTGGAATAGTTTTATGTCTCCTACTTTCAGAATAATCATCAAAACCCCATTTAAACAGAGTCTACCTCTAGAGTTAAGAGTTTTTAACCGCCATAGGCAACAGTATATCTAATAATCTGAGTACAGCACTATCTCCTTGCAAGGGTGGAAGAGGTAGATGTTCCCAGGGCAGGAAAGCACTGGAGACTTCTGACAGAGACTTCCAAAGAGGACAAAGATATTTATGTGCAACGGAGGAGTTTCTCTTCCACATATCTAATACTTTCTCAGTTTCATTTTCCTGCCACTATCTGCTGCTTATGGGCAGAATTTTCTGTCTTTCAGAAGAAAAGAAATTCTTGTAGCCCTTTGTACAATCTATTCTCCTATAGCAATTACAGTCCTTTACATGCTTGTAGACATTTTCAGTATTATGGAGGGTGGCAACAACTGGGATGTGTCCTTGTACATCTTTTTTTTTTCTCTCTCTCTTTTAAAAGTCAGACTTCCTGTCCTCTCAATAAATCCTACTTTCTCATACACACACACAAAAAGTCAGACCTCTCATTAGGAATATAGCATGTCTTTCTGTACATGGTCAGTTTTTCATTGCATTGAGGACTGACAAGAGGGCTATGAAGTGAAAATGTAGAAGAACCTCTGGATATAATTGGAAAGGAGAGAAATGTGGCCAAGGACATAGCAAGAAGAAAGTGTACCTAATGGCAATTGACTATGTTACGGAAAAATGAATTCAATTCATCTTGATATTTAGAAAAAGTGCTTTCTTATTTTATTTTTTAAAGATATGCTGTGTGTTTGAAAAGACATCCAGGTTTTTAAATAGTACTCTCAAAATATTTTCCCTTAGAGGAATAGTATACATTTTTTTTTAATGAGGTGAAGCATCATAACACATTGAACACTTACTTTCCAGTTTAAAAATATAGTGATTTTAAAACAAATCTAACTTATTCTGGGTATAAGTTGTTGGATATCAAAAGTTGACAAGATAGAAATTATTCCTCTGTAAATAGCAAGAGTAATAATAATATACTTATCAAAAATTAATATAGCCTCAAATTTATTAGATTCATATTTTTCAAGAAAAACATACATACCCCTTTTTTGCTAACCACCAAATAACCAGAAAATATAACATTTTAAATAAACAAATTAGTACCATTTAAAAAATGGAGTCCCCTCATGTCCAATATAAACAACTTATTTTGAGCAAAAGATGTTTGTTTTTTCTTTTTTTGTGATAGTGTTTTGTTTATTATCCATGCTAGAGTGTAGTGGTGTGATCATAGTTCACTGTAGCCACAACCTCCTGGGCTCAAGCTATCCTCTGTTTCAGTCTCCTGAGTTGCTAAGACTCAGGCACTTGCCACCATATCCAGCTTTATGTATTTTGTTTTGTTTTCTTTGTAGAGACAAGGATTCACTATGTTGCCCAACCTGGTCTCAAAACTCTAAATTCAAGCAATCCTCCTGCCTCAGTCTCCCAAAATGCTGGGATTAGAGGCATGAACTATTGTGTCCAGTGAGAAGATGCTATTGTAATGAAATGTTTGTTTTTGTTATATCATGGATAATATGGTGAACTTAAACTTAAGAATAAATGAGTGTACGCATATTTTAAATATATTATTCAACCAAAATAATTTGTCTTCTGTCATAGAAACCTTTAACTCCAGAACATTAACAATAACAAGTGCTCTTTAATGTAAATATTGAGACAATAAGCAATACATCAAGGATAATCTTTTTATCAAATAAATCTAAGGGAAACCAAGTAAGAAAAGATAAACAGTAAATTAAAAAAATCTCAGGAGTCATAATTTAAGATATTAAAAATACTTTCTTCAAGTAAGATTTACAAATTTATAAAAATAAAATATATGTCATATAAACAAGAAAAGGTTACTATGAAAAAGAGAGAAAAATGAGATTCTGAAAATTTAACATTTGGCTGCAAAAGTAAAATGTAAAACTAAAAGTTCGGTAGCAGAACTAAATATAGTCATGAACTATTTGAGAACACATTTTTGAGCTGGAAGTTTTACCTGGGAAAATACACTGAAACTTCAACAAGCATTTTTATAACACAGACTCCAAAAGAAGGGAACAGAAAGAATAAAAGAGGTAAAATAATCAAAGAAATAATGGAAGAAAAGATCCTATAGATCAATAAACACACATTGAAAAGTTTCACACTAGGCCATAAAAGAGTAACAAAAAATGTTGTCTACAATATAAAGATGACATTATTATAGGTTCATTTTGAAAATAGTCTCAGGAATATGAAAAATGAAAATGCAGTCTTGTAAGCAAACATCAGAAAAGTTTCTCGATGGCTTCAAGTTTTTTATTAGTATTACTAGATCCTAAGAAAAATGAACAAAAGTTTTAAGAAGGGCACAGAAATTAGCTAACACAAAATACTTGTTCATACATAATGTAAGAAACAAAACACAATCAACTGAGAATAAAATTATCTTCTTAGTGAGAGACTATGCAAGTTTTTATGCAAAAAAAAAGGAATATTCATTAGAAGAACAGGGAAATAGATGAAAATTAGCCAACCCCTCCACCCCAGAAAAAAGAGAGTCAATGAAATAAAATAGCAACAATAAACCAAACACCTAGAAAAAAAATAAGAATACAGAATGAATAAAAAATGTAAACTATGATTATAAATTAGTCATCACAATAGCTGGGTTTGGATGAAATCCTTTTACTAAATTTCAGGACTCCTCATGTTGAATAAGAAACAAACAATGACTATATATCACCCTGTGTTTTTTAAATGAGACAGGCCGATGTGAACAAAACAGGCAAAAATGTATTCCTTCACAGAACTTGCCTTCACCAGCATTGCCAAGTCTCAGAAGCTTTAATTTCCTTGAGGAAGCAGCTATGCCAGGTCCTGTGTACCCTTGAGTACAGAGTCATCAATCCAGAATCATTCAAAATATAATACCAGGGCTATCGGTGTCAGAATCACACAGGACACCCTTGAAAAATCAGAATCAGATTATCCGAAAGAAAAGCCTGAAAATCTGATTTTGGCAAACACTCCAACTGCCTCTTCACATAGAAGTTTGAAAACCACTGCTGGAGTTCTGGTAAGATGGCAACAGCATAGGTGAACTTGTGAGATTCTCCAAACGTGAGTTCCCCAAAAGACTCATACTTTTCTTCCCCCATCCCCCAGCCCACCACCATCCGCACTGGTCCAAGGCCCGGGGACCTTTGGTCCAACGCAGGGCTGGATATTGTGGCTCCCTGCTGCGGCTGTTCCACCATACGCGACTCTCGCCTGCGTGGGAGTCTCGGGTCTCAGATCCCTCCCCAGCTACATCGTCTCTCACCCAGCACCAAGCTGCCGGACACTCAGGTAGGCTCTGGGTGCCTGCCCCTCAGAGACACCAGTCCCAATTCTGGCTGAAGTACCCTGTGGGGAGCCCAGGGCCACTCTCGCCACTCACCGCCTGCCCGTTGGAGCTTTGGAGCTCTGGAGCTCCAGGCCCACCCTGGCTGAGGCACTCAGCATGTGACCCCAAGCCTGGGGACCCAGACAAACAGAGAGAAACAGATCAACGAAAGAGAATCTGCCTCGCCATTCTCCAGGCAGAGATTTCCATTGCCCCGCCCACCTATCAACAACCCCCACCTCGGTTCCTAAGGTAACATTGCTAAACAGGAGACAAAGACCCACCCCTATGCTGAATCAGACAAAAGCAACTTCCAGGCAGCCAAACCCAAAATGCGAGTAAATCTAGCTGCTTGCAATGAAAAACAAAGGGGAGAGGCCGGAGATCAGAGCTGAAGTGAACTGAGTCTGGCCTCTTATTTTGACTTATGATTTTATCATTTTGACTGTCTGCTTTGATCACCTTTGTTGTTTGCCTTCTCACTTACACTGTCTCATGATTTTATTGGTCTATCTCTGTGTAGCTATCAGTATTCTTTAGGGAATCTTTCTTATGTGTTTTTCTTCACTTCTCTCCAGCCTTGTGTCTCTTTGTCTGATAGTTGGTATGTATGTCTGTTTTTCCTCTCGCTCTTCTCTCTCTCTAACTTCCTAATGACCCCCCTTCCTCCATTATTTTCCTCTTTTACACCCCCTTTTTAATCTAGGGACCAAGCCCACATACTACTGCATGGACAGATTGTAAGGCAGAGGGAAATAGTTTCCAGTGTGCTCATACACCTGTTCGTGGATACTAGAATCAGCATATACATTCTGAACCACAGCTTCCCTCTCAAGTAAACCTCAAAACTGAAAAAAGTACACTGCACAGCCCACACTTAAACCTTAAAAGTGAACTAAGCCAGAAGACCCTTATAAGGAAGAACAGGATATTGCAGAAGTGAAACAAAAGCAACCCCACCTTCCCTCAAAAACAGAATTAAAGAAGGGGAGGGAAAGGGGGAGAGAGAGGAAACACTACACAAATGAAGAAAAACCAAAAGAAGAGTATGGGTCTTTCCCAGACCCCTGGGAAGGGCAGGCACTGAGAAAACTGACTTCGGAATGCAAACAATGAAGAGCCTCCAGGTTGAAGGGTCTCAAACTAAAAACCTAGATGTCAAGACATTAATGGAGAGATTAAAAAGAATTGAGGAGACACAAGAAGA